>NC_092414.1:86825253-87127564 GCF_040894005.1 Engystomops pustulosus | reverse complement strand
TGTCGGCTGTATAGTGCAGCTGACACCCGCCTGTTACTGCTGTGGTTGGTGCTGGCTACGATCGGAACAGTTAACTTACCATTTCATGTGTGCCACCATCTTGGATGGCCGATCGTTTGCCATGGCAGGCTTGCAATGTGTAATGATCTCTAATAGCCAAGAGATGGCAGGCTATTAGAGATCTCCAGTAATATGGCTATATACTGCAATACAGTACAGTACAATAATGGTAAAAAAATGTAAAAAAATATTTTTAAAAAAGTAAAAGTTTAAATCACTTCTCTTTCCCTAGATCGCATATAAAAAGAAATAAACAGTAAAATACATCATCATGATAGATGTCACCATGTCCCAAAATGCCTGTTCTTTCAAAATATAAATACGATTATTCCCGACCGTGAAGACCGTAATGGAAAATAACCCCCAATAGTCCATTTCGCCCTTTTTCCCCATTTTCCATCCTTGAATATTTGAAAAAAATGATCAATCATATAGGTCCCAAATTGATATAAGTTAAGGCAGCAAAAAATAACACCTTACATAGGTCCATACACCAAAGTGTGAAAAAGTTGTTTTAAAATATAATTCTGCAAGAGCTGTACAGTATGTTTATACAGTATACAGCCTGCCCCCCAGTATATAGCCAGCCAGCCCCCCCAGTATAAAGCCAGCCAGTCCCCCTAGTATACAGCCACCCCCAGGATACAGACAGCCTGACCCCCTGTATATAGCCAGACTGCTCCCCTAGTAAACAACCAGCTCCCCAGTATACAGCCAGCCAGCCAATCCAGTATATAGCCAGCCAGCCCACCCAGTGTATAGCCAGCCCTCCAGTATTTAGGCAACCCCCCTATATATAGCCAGACACCCCCCAGTGTATAGTTAGCCAGCATGCCCCTCCCCAGTATATAGCCAGCCAGCCCACCCAGTATACAGCCACCTCCCCCTGCATACTGCCAGCCAATCCCCCTGTATACAGCCAGCCACCCCCCTGTATACAGCCAGCCATCCTCCCTGGGTATACAGCCGCTTCCCGACTTCATAGTGCGGTGGCGCACAGAGCTGTCTCCGCTGGCTGAACTGCTTCAAGTAGCGGAGCTGCGGGGGAGCGTCAGAAAGGTGAGTTCGAGGGGGGTTTTATCCACCGGCCCGACCAGGAGCCTGGTCCACGAGCCAGATGAGCCATAGGTTCCCGACCCCTGCCCTAACACATATCTGTAAACATAATATAAAAGAGTTATTGGTTTTGGAACAGGGCTGTGTCCTGTAAGGGTTAAGCAATGCTTATTTATTTCTTTTTGTAACATTTTAAACACAATACAATATTTATTTAGTATTAGCACTGCATATTGCATTACTGTTGTTGTTAACGCTCAGAGTTTTTTTAATATAGGCACAGAACAGAATCCTCTTCAGAAACCTGCACATTTGTGATAAGACAACGACTGCCTCAAGGGCCAAAGCATTATCATTTTCACTTAAAGATATTTTGGAAGCTGATGCAAAACCAAATGAAGATGTACACAGCTTGTGCAACATGTTCGACCAACAATCAACTCTTTCTTTACTAGGTTGTGAACTACACTTTGCCTATTCAGTTATCATGTCGTTATGTCAGTTTTCTGTCTTCAAGTTATCACATTGCTTCACATGTGCATCAAACTATAGACCTTTTAATAATACAACCAACTTTTCACTTCAGACACTTTACTATAGATTTATGATGTGAATCCAGGTCTATGAAGTGCAACCAGTGGCGTAACAACAGCCGTAGCGGTTGCTACGGGGCCCGTGTTGTACATGGGCCCGGGATGGACGGTGATACCAAGAATTCTTAGTGCCGTTCTCCCGGGCCCCGTCTGCCATGCTGAACACAGAGCTGCCCACCTGTGTTGGCCTACCAGCCCCAAACTCATGACCCGCCCTCCAGTACGTCCTCTTCATCTTCCCTCCCTGCGTCCAAGTCTTCCCTCCCACGCGCCCGCCTGCACGTACCTCGCACCTGCCGATCGACATGTCCTCCCGCCGACCGGTACTTTCACCCACTCGTAAGCTGGCACTATCTCCTTCTCCCACCCACTGGCGGAGAAGGTACTTTTGCCGGCCGACACTTCCTCCTAACGCCAGCCGACGTGTCCTCCCGCCAGGCGGCACCCATCGTCAAGTTCCTCCCACCTGCTGGCCAACACGTCCTCTCACCGGCCTGCACGTCCTCTCACCAGCCTGCACTTTCCCCGCCAACCGGCGGCCCGACGTGTCCTCCCCACCCACTGGACTACATAGCCTGCTGTATTAATTTTTTTTTATATGGTGAAGGGGGGGCCCCATGCAGAAATCTGCTATGGGGCCCAAGCTCTCCTAGTTATGCCCCTGAGTGCAACTCTTCAAAATGTTGAAAAATAAGGGCTTATTCACACAGGCTTGTCCTCTGTGTGTCCATTAAGAATGGTGGGTTCCCTTTTAATCCGTTTTTTGTCTACATCCGTTTGGTTTTTCCATGTCATCTGAGGAGAAAAAACAAGTGCACACAAATACTATAAGTTTTGTTGCTGTATTTTTGTACACCCATTTTTGTAGACCCATTGACAGGTATCCGCAAGTGTGAAAAAAAAAAGTATCAGTAAGGCCCCTTTCACACTTGCGTTGCACTAGAGTTTCATTAGAGTCTGATGAGAGTTTGGTCAGTAAAGAACTGACATTTCTCTTCAGAGTTCAATCAGTTTTCAGTCAGAGTTTGGCTACATTCACACGAACGTGTGCCCGCCGTACCGTAGCAAGATGGGCACACATCGGCACCTGGGATCGGAAGAGGGGGTGAGCGCCTCTCACCCCAGCCCCTCTTCATAGCGATGTAAGGCACACTGCACCATATTACGGGCAAAGATAGAACATGTCCTATCTTTCTCCCGGCTACAGAACGGTATGGAACCGCACGTGTGGTGTACCGTACCGCTCCCGTACAGTGCCATGAGCCCATTGCTGGGGCATATATACATCTACCGTGTATACATCCCCCATACGGCCATGTAAATGTATCCTTTGTTCAGTGTGTCAGTTTTTTACGCACGTTTGATCTGTTTTTGCTGCTTTATTCACTTGCAGACAACGCACATTAAATAAGCGTGAAAAATACTTTTGACTGTGGTCTTTTTTTTTCCTTTGAAAATTGATCAGTGAAAAATGCATTGCACTTGCATGTTTCTCAGAGTGCAATGTGTCTCCATAGATTTTTACTAGTCTTTTGCATGAAAAATGCCCCATACAAGTCTATGAAGACGCATCCAAAACACATTGCACTCTGAGAAAATACAAGTGCAACACATTTTTAATGCGTCTCAGCTTTCAATTTACCAGTGCTCATGAATATTTTAAAGGGGAGCTGTGATTGGTTGCCATGGGCAACTAAGCTCATTCTTACTCTTTGGCAGTTTGATAAATCTGTACCCTAGAGTCAGATACCTGCCCAATGATAAATCTGCCCCATTTGAGCCTGTGATAAGGCTTGTGCATTGCATATAGCTACAATTGCACAGAGCTCTTTCAAAGCATTTGTATCCAACCAATGTTATTGCCTCTTGGAAGAATAATCTTGTAATGTATGGCTTAAATGTGCCCCATGCATCATTTTGTGGAATGAATGAGCTTACATCATATAGGGCCATAGGGCTGCTTAATGCCGCAGCACAATCTTCCTTCACCAGACCTTGTCCGCCAGTCTTGACTAACCCACACCCGGCATTTTCATGCATTGTATCCCAGAAAACTGCCATACGAGGCATGAAAATTCTGCCCGAATATGTTGCAGATATGAATAGTATTAATATTATACCATAAGTCTTTTCTTGGGCATTTATATTGTTTTGCTTTCTGGAGCACTGTAAGTTTGTTATTTATTACAATGAACTTTTTATAATTTCTTTTTGCTTTGTGCTTTGTGCTTAGGTTACCCGGTCAAAAGACAGTCTGTAAAAGATTACATAGCTCAGACAAGGAAAATGTCTCTGGCTCAGGTATGTATACAATATTGATAATCTTTATTTATAAAGCACTATCATATTCCACAGAACATTACAAACCATGGGGTCCATTTACGAACAAAAGAAGACAATACATAGTAATCACATAGTCCTTTGAAACTATTGTATTGATGGCCCTGCTTGCAATCTATGAGAAGGAAAGGGTGAACAGGGAGATGCTTATACAGTGGTCCAGCCATTCTTTATTAGGTATGCAGCCTGCATTAGGCTCAAGTGGGTGTGTGCCATGATTGTGTTGTCACTGCTGAGTGACAGAAGCCGCTGCCCTAAGCTTGTTGGCTAAAAGGTAAGTATAACGCTGGCTGCAGACGAACTTGTTCAACTTGTAGAAATAGATCCCATGTTGGTCTGATCCCATGGACTGAACCCATTGCACCGTACGGGAGTCCTTGCATCATACAGAAATATGATGCAAGGACTCCCTGTCTGCTGGCCAAACTGAAGAGCTGTTACCTGTCAAAAAATAATGTATTTATAGTGCAATAAAGAAATCACATAGTGCCACAGAATGGTACCAATGAACATTACTACACATCCAACAAAAAAAAAAAATACTCACCTAACACCAATACAAAATCAAGGTTTTTATTCTTACAAAGTATTTCACTGAATTAATATTAAGTTAATAAGTAAAGGGGATCATGGCATACAAGATATCAAAAATATCCAATCTCTAGTGTACGGACAGGTGTGAGGGTTTTCTGCCCTTTACATCAGACAGGGTGGGTTGAGCTGGAGCATGCCATGTGCCATAATGCTCCTCTTAATAAATTCCTCACATTGTCAAATCCAAGCAGACAGAAACACCACTCAAAGTGGTATTCCCAGTTCTGCTTCCCGTTTCTGCATTTACATTTAATTCATCTGCCATATACATGCATTTCTTCAACTAGATATTATTAAAAAGAAATACCTGTGTGAAGATAATTTCCCATAAATGTAGTCATGTTGTCCCCTAGAAACTAAATAGTTGTTCTTGGAGGTGACCACCTCTGCAGTCTTGCAGCACATATACTACCTCCTGGATTCAATGATCATTACCACAGGACGGTTGAGACATGCAGTAACTCCCAGACATTATGTATGGAAAAACAGTTTGTTTCATTGTGTAGTCACTCCAGCAGCTATGGCTGTATTCAAGGACAACTATCTTGTTTCTAAGGGACCATATGACTATGGGGAATATACGGGAATTATCTTCACAGGGGGACATTTTTAATAGCATCCATTTGAATTAATATTTGTATGTGGCAGATGAATTTAATTAAATGTGTATGCCCAGATGACAATACTTCTTTAAGGATTAGTAAAGCATACAACTTTTTAGTAATAACAACATGCAATCTGCAGTTTCTGATCTTGAACTGTTATTTTTGTACAGCTTTCTATAGATACAAGACAGGCTGCAATGAGGGAAATGAAGGCAATTCTTTTAAAAGAAAAAGAAAAGATAAGTGACGCTGAGCAAAAACTTGAAGAGGAACCAAAAAAATATGAAGAACTTTTGAGGGAATCTGAAAGAAATGTAGTAGAGGCTTTGAAACTGTAAGCATGTGTATAAGATCATTCTCGTATAGTTTATTTTGTTTATTATACAGATGTGTGCTTATTTTTTTACAGTGCAGACCAACAAACAAAAGCTAAACTTGAAAAAGTCTCAGAAATCAGGAAGGTCTCTGCAGAAATTCTGACACTTAAAAGGTATACCTGTAACCTGTCACATAACTACTTCTTATGAGCTATAGTAAAGCCAAACTATACGCTGGGGTTATTGGTATATGGCGAAATAATGTTAGCGGATGTTGATGACTGTGCCTTGGCTGCAAATTGCAGGGACACAGTCCATAGCACCAAAGCTAACGGTTATTAGATGCTATCTGAGGTTTGAGTAGGCAGACTTCTTTCAAAGATTAATCAGACTATAGGATTGGGCTGACATTACAGGTATAATGCCTGAGGTATGCATGGATCAGCAGAGGGATCAGCAAGTCAAGATTGAGTAACAGAAGTCAGGTACTATTATGTCCAAGTGCTGCAGGGGGGGTTGTAGGCGAAGAGGTCACTGGCTGTATATTTCATTTGCAGAATCCACAGCAGAGCATGCATGGCTTTTCACCCCTGAACGATGCCCTGCATAGACAAAGGGCCAGATCTATTATTCTGGCTACACCAGTTTTCTGTCTGACTTTGCACGGAAAAGAAAGTCTTTGGAGCTCGCACATGTATTTAAGAAGTGTTTGTACTAGTTTTGTGTTGCAGCTGCACTGCTGACAAGACAAAAAAGAAAAATGTGAACCAAAAGTAGTGTGTTAGTGCCAAGTCGGAAATTTGCAACACATTTAATACAGCGACTTTATGTCGCACACAGTGTAAAGGTGTACCCAAAAAAAGATGGTGCACACATCCCAAGCAGTGCAGGGTGTGCAGAATTATTGAAGACCGTGCACCAGTATTCAATAATCTGGTGCACCTTGCACACATGAAATGCTGCATTTGATAAATCTGGCCCAAAATCTCTCTAGGGCGTTCAGTTTCTTCCCTGACCTCAATAACTTGATTTAGAAAGAGGTTTAAATGATTATTTAGGCTAGGTCTATAGAGGGCATAGTTCTAACAGGTTAACCACAGCAGACCTGCCAGTCACCAGTGCTGCAATGTACATAACAATATTTTTAATCTGTAGCAGGTTAACTGCACTTTTCCACAGTTACTTTAAGTATTTGCAGCATAAGGGTATATGTACACTTTACCCCGCTGGGGTAAATCCTGCAGCTATTTTACAGGCATCAAAAACTAGCCAAAATTGTCTGATCAGTCCCTATTGACTATAATTGGGTCAGTTAGATTCTAAACATTGCTTTAAGATTACTGGACAAATTAGAGCAGAATGTTTCACTATTTTGTCTTCTAATTTATAATGGAGCCCACAATGCAGATATGAACATTTGTCTAAGGGCACATTTACAATAGATTTGTACTTCACTGTTGATGGTTAAGAGAGATACTTTTGCATCAGTATCTGTTTATTTACCCCTACACTTCCGAAAACTCATACTATAATCCTTTACAAAATATTATTAAATTAAGATAGAGAAAAAAAATGTATTCTGTAGCTTTTAGGGATTTTGACTCTACAAGTGGCTAAGCGTCTTTTGTTTGAGCAGCATGTTTCTCCATTTATTTTTCCTAAACAGCCTCTATTTAAGGTGTTGTCTTGTTTCAGCAAATAATTGATGTTGTTTGTTTAATGAAAAGTTATACAATATAGGTTCAGTATCAATTTCTCAAAAAAAAAATTCTCTGCTTCATGTCCTGCTATGGACATGTCTATGTTCACTTTCAGTGGATAATAATCTGTCCATGGTCAAGTGATGGACATGCAAGTGCAGAAGCCATTATCACAGAGAGCAATCAGCGCCATGTGATAATAACGGCTCATGCACCTGTATGACATCACATGGCCAAGGACCGATTTCTATCCACGTGATGTAAGCATAGAAATATCTATTGTAGGACAGCAAGAAATAACTATAAAACCATGAGGAATTCATACAGAAAACTTTTCTTTTTTACACAAACCATATCAATAATTTGCAAAAGTGGACAACCCCTTTAAGCCCTCATGCACAGGAACATGAATCATCGGTGTGTGAGGTCTTCTGACAAACCAATGACAATAGTAAAAGACTACCTGAGCCGCAAACATGGGCAGAAATAGGAAATCTGCTGTGTTTTGCGGTTTGGGCAGTTGGTTCACAAATAGGGCAGCGGAAACCATGGCTATGTGTATCAACCCATAAAAGTGAATTTGTCCTTGTGAGATATAGAGACCCCGAGTCCCTAGATATAGATACAGCCACCGGTAAGGGCTACTTTGACCACAATTTAATTCATGTAGCTTTCTAACCTCCCATAAAATATATATTTTTGCGGCAGTGCTTTTTTTCAACATAATACAAAACCAGTACTTCTTTAAAGCCCTTGTGGGGAAGTTAGCCTCTCAGAGTTTTACTATGGGGCCGTATAATTTCAGTGTAGCCCCATTTGATAAACTGTCATTTACTTACAGTGACATTGCTAAATATGAAGAGATTCTAAAGGAGTACAAAGTATATGAAAATTTCCTCAGAATTTTGTCTCCACCTGAATGGCAGGATGCTCAAAATCAAAAAAGACTTATCAGGGAAGCAGCAAAGAAAAAGGAACAAGAAAGTAGACTTACTTTGCCTTTTCTACCAGAAACAAGAAGTAGGTTTCTTTTACTTGTAGTTCTAGAGCTATAACAGAACAAGAGAACGTGCATCAGTCTGTGGCATAGGTGATGCTGTAAATATGATCCCTTGAGTGGGTGAAAGTCAGAAAATACATATGACTGTAGGTAGATGGTCTTCATGCAGCTCATACCCAATATGTCCCGAAGACCTTATACACATGATCGTAAGCATTTTTCATTCTACCCTATGAGCAACCCACCCATGAGTGAGTAACCCATACGTGAGCAACCCATATCTGCAAAAATTAAAAAAGGCTTCTGTGGAGAGACACAGAATGTTATATTATCAACTTTGCAGTCTGGCAGCCACTTCACGGTGAGGTGAGAAATATGGTGTGAGCCATATTTCCAATTAAAGTCCATGGGTGGCTGTTTTTGCTTGTGTACATGAGCCCTGTGTATATTGCATTTATTATCAATGTATTGTGTATATTCTATAATTAATGCTACCATTATTGCTATTGTAGGGGGAGAGGTAAAGTTAATGAGGTCATTGTCAAGAGCAGAAGCGATGAGAGAGCATGGATATCTGTCCCGTTGTAGGTCCTCTTTTACTGAACGTAGGAGATCATCTACTAGGTAAAATATTTGTGGGAGTAAATTTCCTTAAGTTCTGGTTGCTTATACAACAACAACATTTTCAGATTTTCAGATATATAAATGAATAGAGCCTGGCTTCCTGCAGCCTTTACTCAAGGGTGCAAAGGAGATGCAGTCATTCTTCTAATAAAACAATTTCAAAGCTCGCTCCCTGCATTTATACACATTAAAAATGAAATACCGGTAAACAAAAGCAATATTCTTATTGTAATCTAGTTCCAGAAGTGTCAGTGAAGCGTCTAGTGATGAGCAAGAAAAACAAACTGCTGATTCAGACAGTGAAGAGGTAAGGAGGCATTGTCATACTCAATTATAATAATTGTCATTTTATAATTTAAATGTATTTGAAGTGTAATATAATACAGCCTGCTTCCATCCCTCCTCTTACTGGAGTAGCCGACACTGAGAAGAATTAACTTTATTTTTAGTGGCAGTGGAGAGGTCATGTGCTTATTAGGGCAGGCCTCCAGAGCCTGTGTAAATGTGCGCAGGATCTGGCAGCCATCAACTTAATCATTCTTTCTTTATTAGAACAAGCAATGTACAGAGTATGGGACACAGAGGTCCTTAGTACAAAGCTCAAGAAATTATATACTTCATTAAACAGCATTGAGACAATAGAATTTAGAATGATTAATCGTAGAGCTGTAATATGCAATAAAATATGATAATAAAGAAAAAAACGGAGCAGGGGAAAAATGACAAGGAAGTTAGAATGAGATGCCCATCAACAAAAGGCACCAAAAAATAGAGGGAGAAGGATAAAGAGTACACCAAGAGGCTTGCCATATAAGCAGGTGTTCTGAGGTCAATGCATGATTTTTAAAAGCTGTTTAAGAGTTGGACAGTAGAGCGTCAGAAGAAGGCTAGAAAATCAGGGGATTGTTTGAACTCCAGACACAGCCCCTGCTCAGGGAGTGAGTAGTGTTGTGTAGGTCAGCTGTAAATTCCTGTAATCTGTGTAGCAGAGTCATTTTCCAGTGAACCAGTGAGAGATGTGAGGACTCTAGTAGTTTCCCACCATGTGGGAATAAGGGTTCAGTTGGAAACTGAAATAGGAAGCAAAGACTGCAAGAGGACAGCAGGACCATTCTCAAGAAGGTAGCCTGTCAGTTCTGCAATCAGTCTGCATACTGCATACAGTTGCAAAATTGGGCAACCCCACCATATATGGGTCAAGCCACCATCTTTAATTGAACAATTGACGTGCACTGAATGGGAGTGCTGGAGATGCCACTTTGCTGCGCACAGTTTATAACACTCATGAATATTGAATAAAGTGTCAATAAATTCAGCTTATATATATAAAAACCGGTGTAAGTCTAGAATTACTTATTTGCTTTTAGAGATGTATGTGTCTGATCCTACAAAATATGGTATCTGTTATTTATATAATCCTGCTTTATCTATAAAGGAGCCTGAACTTTATTTCACTGATCCTCAAGAGCTACTTCAGATATTTGCAGAGTTGGAAGAGCAAAATGCAATTTTAATAAAAAAGGCTCAGGAACTAGAAGAAACTATGCAAGAAATCAAAGCAAGAGAGAATATCACTCAAGAAAGAATGTGAGTATCTTCATCTTCTTGTCAGTTCAGATTGCATTTCATATAATAATTTTACTTATATAGTGAGATTTCTGTAACCATGTAAAACAATAAAATAGACACGAGTATTTAAAAGGGCTTGCCCATAAAAGAAAGTAATTGAAATCTTAGTTACCCAGCTATCCTACCATGATAACTTTTTTTTAACTCTAATTTTAACGTTTGTGGTCACTTATTTGGTTGGGGGGTTACATTTAGGGGTTAACAGATTCAGTTGCTGATTCAGAACTGTCTAACATAAATCATTAGTAGTCAGACCCTGGAACATTGAGGTGTGCACAGAGATGGGTCAGGGCATGGTCCTCGGAAATCAGAGATAGAGGTGACCATGGGAAGAGAGGTAGGCAGGGGGATTGAAGAGTGTGGTGGATTCTTTATTTTCAAATGGTTTCAGGTGCTGCTGTAAGTCATCCTTGCCGCTGCTGGCAAAGAGTTGATGCTGCAGTTGCTTGGCACCTTTAAAGGAAAGCTACCACCAGGATCAAGTATTGTAAACCAAGCACACTTACATGATGGTGTGAGCCCTCCCTGGCAGGTTTTGCTGTTGTTTTAGCTTAGAATGCCTTTTTTTTTAAAGAAAAAGTTAAAAATTACGCAAATGAGCCACGCGGGCTCTGGACTCCATTAACACCTATGGAGCATGGAGTCCCTCGGGCTCATTTGCACAATTTTAAAAGCCTTTTTTTTGTAAAAACAGGACATAAGAAGCTAAATGAAGAGTATATCCAGCCAGAGGGGACACACCCCAGTATGTCACTGTGCTTGGTTTATAATCCTTCATCCTGGTGGTAGATTTCCTTTAACTAAGATTAACAGGATAGTAACCCAGGTAGTAAAAATATCTTTATAACATTATTTAAAAGGATATTCCTACTTGAAGCATTTATAACATATTCACAGGATACTCAATAATTGTTTGACAGTCTTCAGGTCCTAGAGGTGGGAGCCTCATCTATTTCAAAAACAGGATTTCTCCAACCACTACATCATGGCTCTCCACTCCTATGAGGGAATGAAGAGAACTATGTATGCTGCCCACCTACCTGCTCAGGGCTACATTAAGACATTGCTTGATGAACCCTGTTCTGGTGATGACAATACCACTTTAACAATATTCAGATGCTGAGTTTTTTATCCTTGTAACTTCCAGGAACCAGAAAATAAAAACTCTTAATGAACACAAGAAAATGTATTTGGAGACCTTGGCCAAAGAACAAGAACAGATTGCAGAACTTGAGCTGAAAGCTAAAATGTTTCATTTTGGGAATGTGAAAACAGAAGACCAGGTATTTTTTTCTGTCTAAAAAGCAAACAAAGTATCTTTTGTTTGATGAACTTGATCCATGTGCTTGCAGGAAGTACCAGATTAAACCTAGAATCCTTGAATTGAACTCAATGGCCCACACGTATCAAAAAAACTGCACTAGCAGTTTGCCTTTATAGTGTGTGGTCTTCATTAATCTGGCACTGTTGGGGAAGTGTGTACCAACTTTTTTTTTTGTTTCTGGCTCAATTCTGTGGAGACACAGTAATAAACATGGTGCAACTCTGCACCGCAACGCTCCTTTACGTGCAGAATTTTGTGGCAAGGCTGAAACAGTGCAGCCGCGACACAATACTGTTGCAACACTTCATGGGTGGGCTGGTGGTGGGGAGGGAGGATGAAACATCTTAAGTCGCTGTGTTATGATTGGAATTAGTGGTGTCAGTAGATAGTCAAGAGTTCATGTCGGGTGAGGAGTGAAAAGTGAGCCAGGGAAGCTAAATCTTGTGAAACAACTAGCACTGGGCTTTTCCATGTGCAGAATCTGGTTTAGGGCTTCCGCCCACTGTGGAGAAAGAGAAAAGACAAGATCCAGGGGCGCTCAATGTGTAGGTTATCCCGGGTGGTTGTTTTTTTTCCACTCCCCTTCTTGGGTTGTGCTGATGGCACAACTCATATGCGGGTGGTATGAATAGGAACAGAACGCTGCTGTGGGGAGAGATGTCAGTGTAACTCCGGCAATGGAAGTCATAAGAGACTTCCGCCAATTGTGTTTTAGATGGAGGAACCGAGGATCTCCATAGCTGGGGAATAATCTGCCTCATGGCCATGAGAAAATTATGAATATTTGGTGTAGCCTGGACGGGTTCCTATACTATTGAGATAGGATTTTATAGTTTAGCTCCTGATGCCTGTTACAAATAGAAGTTCAGGGGAGAATGACCTATCCAGAGCATGCACCACTTGGCCGTGAAAGGCGGCAGGGTGTCCCTCTGAATAGCATAGACCAAGGAGATTGAGTATTGAGTATGGCGGAGAAGTAGAGGACAGGCACAGTTCCTCAAATGGGGCAGGTTCTATAGGTTCCGAAGGAGGGCATAAGGAGGCAATGAATGTGCAAATTTGGAAGTGCAGCCCCCTAGATGGGGATACCCCCAGAGCAGTGGAGACATCTGACATTGAGCGTAATTTATTCTCATGGATCACCTCCAAAGCTCTGGGGACTGGAGCAGAGATATCTGTATTTGTGACAGGTATATCAGGCAAATCCGGGCTTACTATTAGTGGGATGAGACAGCCTGGAACCTTTATCAAGGCTGAGGCGAGAAAGACAACAATGACCGGGGCAGCTCCCTAGTGAACCCTGCTTGTATTTGTGGTTCCTAGGGGGCTAATATATGGCCACAGAACAGTACAATATGGTTAGAATGCAGCAAAGGAGAAAACAAACAAGCATTATAAAGATAGTGATGCAAATAACCATTGAAGGACCCTCTTAGAATGAAGAAAGTCCGAATTAAGTTCAGGTGGGAGAAGGTCTCGCACGATTTGGTTCCCTTCTTGGCTTTCGTATGGGATATTTTTGTCTCGGAGCGTGGTGAGAAGGGGTTTAAGTGCGTTTCTGAGTTAAAGTGTTCATCTCCCCAGGTCTGGTAGGGTATGAGCTCTTGAAAGACAAAAGTTCCGCATCCCTGGCACATCTCACTATAGCTCCTTTATCCTTGTAGAAGTGTATGCGGCAGATCACATTGCATGGTCTTGCTGGATCAGGGGATTTGGGGTCCAGACACCTGTGAATGTGGTCAATGTCAATGGGTCGGCTTTTCGGGTGCTGCAAAAGAGATGAAAAAAAGTCTTGTGCCCAGGCTTCTAAGTGGTGAGGGGAGATTTCCTCAGAGAGGCCCCTAATCCTGAGGTTGTTGCACCTGTGCCTATTTTCAATATCATCTATGTGAGTTAGAAAAAATATTTTACATTTTTGCCTTTTTTGTGTGTGTGCCTTGCCAGTATACCACACTAATCATCCTGCATCAGGTACAATGATGCATCTGCTGCAGCAAAGAACTGTCTAGTTCTACTCTACACTGGTCTAATGACCGACACATTAATAGATGTCCCACATTATCTGAGGTTGTTTTTCCTTTATATGGACCATATGTTTTATTATGTGTTGATATGTTTTGTAAATTCATAAGAACATTATAACACATACTTACCGATTTAATATATTTCATATTTCTTATTATAGGATAGAATTTTGTCTGCATTGAAGAATAAAATCACAGAAGTATACACATGTTGTATAGGTGAGGTCCAGGCTGCAATAAATGCTGTGCAAATGTTGTCAAGCATTGAAAATCGTCTTGGAGAATTGCAAGACATGTTAGAGTCACTTCCGCAGGATGCAGTATCAGCTGTACAAAAAGTTAAGCAAAGGGAGAGGAGAATGAGGTAAATATTATAATCACATTGTATGTTACGAAAAGGAAAGAGTATGTCACCAAATGTAGCCTGCTACCCTCTAGTGGTGGCTGATGGTCCTAATTTTCAAGTAATGCCTAAGACTAGCCATACCTCATTTATTCATTGTAATGTGCCAACACGACAATCAGTTATAACTTATTACTCCCAGCTCTGCCACAGCTTGAAACAGTATCTTCATGCTGAGGACCCCAGTACTGTAAAAAGGATGAGGGGAAATTCTGATTATTCTCCAGGGGGTTCTGTACAAACATTGCAGGGCCCAGATCAGGAGCTCCAATGATAATCCATCCCTATCTACTATTCATGCGGTCCCAGGAAGCACTGAAAGTGGCCCATCCTGGGGCTGCCAGGGACTGCAGGAGGTTGTCTTGAGTCCTGTCGGGCAAACTCTGTGCTGAGGAAATGGCCAGCATGCCCACATCAACCAGAAAATGCATTTGTGTCACTTTGGTATCTACATCATTTTTCATGTCTGCATAACAGTTGTTTATTTTCACAGCAGTAAAAAAACCCCACAAAATAGTTGTGCAGAAATTATGTGGCAGAAAGCAGGCTTCCACAGCATAATCTGAGAGAAAAAATGGTCTGCACACAGATGACATCCTACCTGTTTTCTTTTTTTTTTTTTTTTGCGGAAGTTCATGGTCTGCATGTCTGAAAAAGTTGTGCATGCTGTTTTTTTAACATTGATATATTGTCTGTGAAAATTTAAAAAAAAACTCCTTTCTAAGGCCTTATTTAGACACTAGTCAGTATGCCATCAGTGAAAATCACGAATTAGATATAGACATGATAAAGGCTAGTCTGAAAGAGCTCTTACCTGCATAATCGCTGGGTCTTGGTCTCTGCAGGGGAGCAGACCTAATATTGCTTCTATTGTTCTTAAAAGGCTTACTCCAAGATTTTGGAATGAATATGTGCATCTTTGACCTTACAAGTGTACTTCTGGATATATGGGTGCACACTGATGTTTGACAAGAGGGCCTGGCTTACAATCTCCATTTTAAACCATTCCAAGGGTATGCAATAAGGTCTATCTCACCAAAGTCCCACAATCTTGCCTTGCATTGTGCACCACTACATGGTCAAACGGCAACAAAAAAGGCCCTTCCCAAAATACTTTCCACAAAGTTGAAAGCATGGTTTTTCTTCACCAGAGCCTGGTCCAATTCCTGGAAAATCCTCCTCCACCAAACTTTAAATTGGGCTCTTGACATTACCAAGAGTCCTCAAGGTGCTTTATACAACTACATCAGCATTAGCATTGTGGCTTCTGATGTAAAGATTGCATGGAAAAGCACAGCCATGGAACCCCACACCATAAAGCTCCCATCATTGAGCTTTTGTGTAGAGGTTATTTCTACTTCATGTACTTCAGTGGGATAAGCCCCCAAGCTTTGAGATATACAGAGATGATAGACAATAGTGTGCATATTATTTGTAAAATATGTGGCTGTTTCTTTATCATGAGTGAACAAAACAGCTTAGATTTGTTAAATTTTAAAATGTTTCAGAATGCGTCAAGAAAAGCTAAAGGATGCACTAGAAAAACAGGAAGAGCGCATGATTCGAGCCCTAGAAAGAGCATCTGCACCTCCTCGTAAAGCTGTAAGTTTATAGCATGATAATACCAAATTAGCAACATATGAAGCCATTTTCCAGTCTTGAAAATGGCACCATGTAGGGGTAAAAAAAGTAATCAAAAGGTCACACAATCCACAAAACGGTAGCATTGAAAACATCAGCTTGTCCTGCAAAAAATAACAGCTCCAGACGTCTAAGCATTAAATATTTATTGGCCTCAGAAGTTGGCGAAACAAAGAAACTTTTTTCTTACAAAAGGTTTAAAAATTTTTTTGAATCTAGGAACACATAATAAAACCTATGTTAATTTGCCACCTCAAAGAATAAAGCAGAGGTGTTTTTTGGACCGCATAGTGAAAGGCGTAAAAACGGAGCACACAAGAATATGGCACAAATGTTTTTTTTGTCAATTTATAATTTTTTTCCCTCTTTCCTGTACACAGCATTGAATATAGGAATTATATTTTGCTACGCAGAAAACAAGCCCTCATATGGCTCTGCGCACTGAAAAATAAAAATGTTAATGAATTTTTGAAGTTGGGAAGCAAAACATAGAAACGTAAAATGGAAAAAATCTATAAGCGGCAAGGTGTTGATCCAAATTTTTTTTTAATTCTATGCAATACTTGTTCCTAATACTGTCAGGTACAGGAGCTTAAAGGAAACCTACCACTTCCGATGGGGGTTATAAGCTGCAAATGCCGTGCACCAGCTCGGGGTGAGCTGGTGCCAGCGCTTATTTTCGTTGTTTTTAAAGAGATGTAAAGCGTTTAAATGCTTTATTAATCTTTATATACAAGTAGCTTCATCGCACCGTGGTCCGCGCTGGGCGCGAGACCCGAAGCTGTCATGGCAACTGATCGCCGTTCCCCTGTGACGCCATCGGGGAGACGATCCGCGGAAAATGGCGGCGCCCATGTTAGCACTGATCGCGGGTGTTACCGGTAAGCCTTCGCTGCAATATGCAGCAAAGACTTAGCGGCTGTGAAAAGGGCTCGGCCCGCGAGCCCTCTCCATGCACCGGGACCCGGCGCGCGTCGGGAAGGGGTTAAAAGAAGAGTCAATGGGCGATGACCTGAAGTTTATGATTGGACTGGTCAATTTCTGTGGAAGTGTATTTTCAGGAGAGGAGAAAAGCTGAAAAAAAAAAAATATATATATAGCAAGGATAAAGCAAGCATCACAAAAAAAGGATTAGTTGGGTAACTGAAATTGCAGATACAGACGAACCCCTACTTAAGGACACCCGATTTACAGACAACCCTTAGTTAAAGATGGACACCTCTGCCAACCGTGACCTCTGATGAACCTCTCTGGATGCCCATAGTCCCAGACTGCAATGATCAGCTGTTAGGTGTCTAATGAAGCTTTATTGATAATCCTTGGTCCAATTAAATTTCAAACTCCAATTGACACAGGGGCAAAAAATTTTTTTGTCCGGATCTACAATAATAAAATATACAGTTGACTTGCATACAAATTCAACTTAAGGACAACCCGATGGAACCCATCTTGTTCCCGGGGGACTGCCTGTACTCCAACTCCATGGACTTAAGAAAAAAGTTTTTACGCAAGCATGGCCTGTTCTCAGGGGTTAAACCAACATAGAAAACGTCATTGATAATTCCCAAAATTCAAACATGTAGGGGACACAATTTGAATATAATGCTTTTTTGTGTACGTGTTAACATATTATGATAACTTTTCCCAGGTTGGAAGGAAACTTATGAAACGTTCAGAGCCTCCACCTCAATCAAAAAGACAGAACCAAATAGTTGTTCAAGAGTTGGCAGCACGGAAACAAGAAGAATATAACTATTTCTTTACTTAAAAAACCTTGTACCACCAACCCTCTATTAAACAGATTACTTGATTCAAAGTGACATTAAAATAAAAAGAATTATTAAAAGGGGTGATCCACTTTTACACATGCCATGAATGCTGAAAATTCATGAACCCCTCTACGGAAAGGATGTTAATACTCAGGTCGCGGCTGTTTTAGTGAAGAACGGCATTACCCAGAAAATTATTTTGGAGCATTTTTTTTTTAAATTGTTACATTCCTCTTGTATGCACAAAATATTCCTTCTATTAATTAATAACTTGAGAAAGTGAATGTTAAGGCAAAGTTGCCAGAGTATATGAAACGTGTAAGAGGTGACAAGTCTTCAATCACACAGCATAATATCTTACAAAATATGAACACAGAATTGAGTTCTCTCCTTTGCTACTTGTTCATACATATAACTAGGACATCTTGTATTATAGGGTTTTTACACAACTGAATGAACTAAATTTACACTTTCATGTCTATCAGATTACAAGTGTTGTCCATTAAAATTCTAGTCAAATGTTAAAATAGTTTGCCAATTCATCTATATTTGAAGCCAAGTGCTATGACACATAATCTCTAAAGACATAAATTAGCAGAAAAATTTAGATTTTTAAAGGGAAACTGCCTTTCAAATGAACGCATCCAAAATAAATTCTTCAATAAAAACTATGATAAGCATTGCCCTTATCCTTGAGGGCAAATGTCCTTTTCTCAGCTGTTTTAACGCATTTCTTAAACTTATATGCTACTCAGTTGAGGAGAATCCAATCACAGTAAGTGAGTCCTGCGTATTGATGGTTCCCCTGCCTCCCTGTTCCTGATTGACAGGTCATACTGCTAGCACTGTGCTGGAACCTTGTGCATGGAACTAGTACTAAAGGGCTGTCAATATTTAAATGCAGAAGCATACAGCTCTGTTTACTTCCCCTACAGACAGTTATCAGGTGCAGGAAATGCTACACAGTGCCTTGCTGGAACATGTACAGCTATTTTAACATCCCCTGCTACACGGTGCCTGTGCACCACACTGGCTGTATCCTCTTTGTCAGGTGGTTTGGGAAGGTGGGAGGAAAGGTGAAGGGTCAGAAGGTAATGATAGAGGAGACATTGTGCACATCACACACCAGGCTGGAGATAGGTGACATGGTGGCTATGAACAACAAGTGATGGAGCCGGAAAGGAGGGAGAAAAGAAGATGTAGAGGGGTAACAGGATAACAAAGATGGGTTGATGTTACAAAATACTTCAGTCTAGCATGGAAAGAGCGTAGTGCTAGAGTGCTTCCCAGCGTAATAGGGATTAATTACTGATGATTAATACATGAAGATTAAGAAATATTACAATAGTTTTTATTGTAAACAGAAAACAGCATGGCCATCAACAAAATCAAAAAAAGTGAAAAATGTACAAAAATAATCTGGAATTCATTTATTCTCTCATCTCGCCATCTTCTTCCTCCTCTTCCACACCGCGTATATACAGCACATTGTTACATCTGCACAGGAAAAAAAAAAAAAAAAAGTAAAAGTAAAATCAACAAGATCTTAAATGAATAGCCCTCACATAATGTACCTGGGGACTAGGGTATTTTAGTTTTCCACAGTCCTAAAATACCCTCTTGGAGAAAATGAGATTTCACCAATTAATTTACAACAAAAAGTGCAGCACATTAAATCAAATTTAAGTGGTTTGGACATTGCTGAATGATTCCCAAACAACGTGAGGAAGTCTTGGCACAAGGTTCAAAAAGAAGGTCTCTACCAGACCCCAGTTTACCTGAACGGTAAAACCAGCGACATCTACCTTCAAGATGAAAGATTGTATGCAAATAAGGGAGTGTTAATGGAGGCTGGAGCCCCTCAGGCTCAATTGCATACAGTCTTTCATCTTGGAGGTAGATGTCCTTTAAAGGGGTATTCCGGGAATATGAACGTCTGACACAAAAATCCTTAATGATATAAATAAATGAATACAACAATACTCAATGTTATTAGTCACAAAACGGAGCTAAAATAATATTTTTATGATTTACAAAATTTATGACCTCTCTAAAGTAGGTGGAGTTATCACTAAAATGGCCGCCACTGGAAACTACAAGTTCCATGATCCTTTAGTTCTCAGTAACTCCTCCTACCACTTATGCTCTGCTAACAGTGATGATGTAACAGGTTTTCTTGCTCTATTACCATAGTAATGATGTGTAACTGCCATCACCAATACACTGACCATACTGGATGCACTGCAACCAACCGACTACTGCCAAACAGTGGTGATCACATGACCTGCCCAGGCAGGTAAAGGACATGTGATGTGGACATGTGACCAGCGGCCATGTTCTTTTCTGCGACGGACCGCGCGGAGGAAATTAAAGGACTGATTAAAGGGCTGGTAGCATTTTAATTCTTCATTACAGTCTATGTCACCCGCATTTTCTGCTAAGGGGAGCAAAATTTTAAATAACTAATTACACATTAGCTTATATTTTGAGTGCCCACTTATGAATTATGCTGATTCCTGGAATACCCCTTTAAGTATTGCATAAGTAACAAGAATTAACTGGTGCCCATTTGTACTTGTAGACTCCCCATAAGTTATGAAGTCATATACCACATTGTTAGCACACTTTTTTGGGGATAACTAGCCAACTAAGGAGGCTTGGATACACTATAGTCATGATATGTCTAATTTATCATCCAGCACCAGCCACTGTGACAAATGTGCTCCATCTTAGATTGTTAATATTAACCCCTTGCCACCAACTGACGTAATAGTACATTGGTGTGCGGGAAGGGGTGTATGGAGAGGGCTCACAGGCCTAGTCGTCTCTATACAGACTGGTTGCAGCAAATACCCAGCATAAACACCCACAATCGGGGCTCACATGGGCACATGCCAGTAATTCCCAGCATTAAACCACATAATAGAAAAATAGTGCCCAAATGTCCTTTAAAAGTGTCCATTAAAAGTGCAGTAATAACTGATCAATAACTTTCAAAAGTGTTATTACATCCTGCTAAAAATGACACTTTACACAGCTCTATACAGCAAAATATAAAAAAGTTGTTAGCATCAGAATATTGCAAAATGAAGAGTTTTCCGTACAAAAGGTTTTAATTTTTTTTAATCAGAATAAAACCGGTATAAATTTTGTATCCCTGTAATTGCAAAGAATAAAGGAGAGGTGACATTTGGAACTAACAGTGAAATCCGTAAAAAAAATGTTCATCTCCTTTGCTGCATTTGGAATTTTCCCGCTTCTCAGTACTAGGCATGGAAAAATTACATACGGCCAATAGGAAGTGCAAGTAATTGCACAGAAAACAAGCCTTTATAAACTCCATATGTGGGAAAAGTAAAAAAAAAGTTAGAGCAAAGAAAAAAAAAAAATTGAAAAGCAAAAACAAAAAAGGGCACCAGAAGGGATTAATCTGCCCTCTCGTATCTTTGTAAATTACTAAAAGTATTTAGAGATTGATTCAGCAGAATAACTTCAAATTAAAAAAAAAAAAAAAAAATAGAGTTGCTGCTCATTCTCAATAGGCCCTTTAAAAAAAGGAAATGGACTGGGACCTGAATGGTCGCTAATGGCTAATCCTAAATGGATAAAAAAAAATAGTGATAGAAAGGCAGATTTTATAATTAAATGCAGGAGTACATACAAAAAGACAGCCTAAATCTAATGCCGCACACAACAGACCCAAATGTGTCGTCCAGGTATGTATAGTTATGTCACTTGAGAGACACTTGGAACATAGTCTGCATATTCAGGTGCTGCAGACAGAATCCTATCTCCTCAAAGTCTGGCAGATGAAAAAGCTAGAAGAAGTTCCAGCTACAGAGTGAGATGTAAAATCAGATAATAATAATAATAATAATAATAATAATAAAAACCTTTTACACCCCGTTTTAAAGAAAATCTACCATGATGCAGGATAAACCACTTACCATCTAAAATCGACTTGTAAAACTATGTTAATGAAGGGCTCCTGTGTGTGTAACTTCACAGGCTGTTACACTGTGCAGGCTGTTAGACAAACCCTCCCTCTGTGTGCTGAAATTTCCTCTGCTGCCGAGATCATGGGAATAGGGGCGGGGAATGAAGAAAACAGTGTAACAGCCTGTTATGCTGCAGCATGGAGGGGCTCTGGCAACACCCCAAAGGCCATTTGGCTAATTTTTAGCATAATTTTAAAAGTTGCTTTTAAAAGAAATGAGTCATGGATAACAAATATAAAGAATATTACCAGTCAGTGTGCCTGGAGCTTTGAGTAAGTGTCCCTGGTTGATTGTGATAACAGATTTCCTTTAACATCAAAAGTATGCAAGAAGCTTTGTTATTGGCACTACATCAGTTCTACTGCCATACGGACACTCGCTGTGATCCTGCGCAGTAAACTATGAAGCATATTAATATGCAGGATACTCTTTCCAGGAAGAAACACCATCTGCACACGGATCACTACGGCTGGTAAATGTGACCTCTGTATACACCATATAAATGAATGACTTACCTTATCAAAACTTCTCCAAGATGTCCTGACAGGGCACCATCAATAAACTCCTCCGTGTTTGCAAGCTACAATGTATAAGAAGATTGTTAAAGTTTTACACTAAAAGGTGCTGATGCGCATCAAAATGTATTTTCCCCTTTGAACAGAATTTCATTTTGGGACAATGTGAGTACAGCACTTGGGAGATCAAAAACAGCCTTTACACTGGCAATCTGATACAGCAAAGCTAAGGGACAGTTCACACAGGGACAGATTCTGATGGAAAATCTAGATCAAATGCTGTTGTGTGAACTTACCACAAAGACTACATACATCTAAGAAGGTCAATTTAGGCAATTACCTGCAGACTATTTGTACCTTTTTCAAAACACCCACTTAATGGGGTCGCAGAATCTTAGGTGCCGCGAGTCCTGCTCCATACAATGGTGTGTGGATCAGGAAATATGGCCTGCATTCCAGGGATAATATAGAATGGGTGACTCAGATATAGATATCACTATCCTACAATGGCTGTAACCAAACTATGGCGCCTATGGGCCGATGATGTGCATGTGCTGACATATACAGGATGGAGGAGAGAAGTACTTACCTGCATGTTCATGTAGCCATCCACAGACACCAGGTAACCCTTGTACTCCATCCCCCACTTCAGCTTCACCATTACGGGCTTACCGGTCAGCCCATTCAGGAAGGGTTTGGGGTTCAGTGGCAGACTCTACGAGAGAATGGAGACATGAGCATGGAGCCAGCACTGCAGCTATTGTGTGGGGGACTTCCCTCCACTATGAATGGCGCCGCACATGGAGCACGTGCACAGCAGTGCCGGCACACGGCACACAGCACCCAGCCGTCACCCTGTCCTTACACCCACCATTATGTCAGCGAAGGCGCCGCCGATCTACAGACCAACCGCGCGTACGGTCCAAAAATTCCTCCTCGGAGCGCTCGGTTGAACACACCGCCGGAGTCCGCAGGAAATGGCTGCCGGAACAGTAGATTCTGAGCGTGGATACAGCCTCGGAAACAGCGCCCTCTGGTGTGAGGAGGTCTAACTACAAGAAGTTTCGCACAGCGCCCCTACTGATATCATTACCGCACTGCAACGTCAGAGCACTACAAACTATAACCACTGGACTGAAACGTGCTCCTGGGCTCCACGGCTCCTGGGCAATAGTGGATTATAATATGGGCTGATCGAGCGGTAGCCCGGGGCCCATGGCCACCCAAACCACCCACCAAATTTCAAACTGAGAAGGGCCGTTACCCGTGAAATACTGGTACACCTGTTCCTTCTCTTAATACACTTGTACACACGAGCCATTTCGGGACCTTTGAAAGGTCCAGAAACTGCAGATCGAAAGCAGGCATAAGGATGCCCAAATAAGCTTGATTCTAGTATCATTTGTAGGAAGTAAATTCCAGACTTGTAGGGGCTATAATATTCATACAGCCCAGGGCACATAATAATAATTATTCCTTTATGTATAAAGTGCACACAGATTACACAGCGCTGCACAGAGCTTGCCAAATCAGTCCCTGTCCCCAATTGGGCTCACAATCTAGTCGATCTACCAGTATGTTTTGGAACATGGTATTCTTAACCCCTTAATGACCGCCGTATCGGCTTTTTACTGACGCGTAGGGTACTTCTTCTGACGCGTACGCCTTTCTACGGCGGCGCGTCAGAAGACAATTTCGGGACACCGGGTCTCGCTGGTGCCGGTATCGGGCTGTGATATCACAGCCCAGACCCGGCACTAACACCGGGGATCGGAAAAACTCTGATCCCGGGTGTTTAACCACTTACACGCCGGCGTGCGCGTGACCACTATGACCGCGGCGTGCAAGTGTGTCCCCCGTGGATCGGACCCCCCCGGTGTGCTTACCGGGGGATCCGATCCCTCCTGCCTCAGCCCCGGGTTCCGACGAGTGACCCGAGGCTGTTGGCTTCTCTCCCCGCCGGGTTCTGCCTTCCTGGCAGGACCCGGCTGTAAGTAACTGAGCATGCGCGGCATGCTCAGTTACTTACACTCAGAGCCGGATCATAGGCGGGGCGAGTGCCCCGGGGCCCCCACCACTTCACCTTTAAAGGGGCCCCCACCAAATTGGGGCGATTCGGGCGGTCGCATGGCCGCCCGAATCGCCAACAGTATATTGTTGCCGGGCTTCCCGGGCTGCGGGCCATATGCCGCTGATATGTCTGTCTTAAATCTATGGCAGAGCGAGGGAACAATAAGTTCCCTGCTCTGCCATAGACGATCGAAGTAAATAAAGATGGCGGCGCCCTGCCGCTTGGTGACGACGCAGAGTGTGACGTCACCGCGTGTGACGTCACCGCGCCACGACTAACAGTGCGTCTGTAGCAGGGCGCCACCAACTTTGTTTACATCCACCCGACACCGCGAGGGAGGATGAGGATGGCGCGCATCATGGGAACTATGGAGGGTGAGTACAATTTTAGTATTTTATGTAGGACTGTATATAGTTGTTATTGGGGGATTGTATATAATTATTATGGGGGGGGTATATAGCAATAATAGGAATGTGTATATAGTTATTATGGGGGGGTATATTGCAATAATAGGAATGTGTATATAATTATTATGGGGGGGGGTATATAGCAATAATAGGAATGTGTATATAGTTATTATGGGGGGGTATATTGCAATAATAGGAATGTGTATATAGTTATTATGGGGGGGGTGTATATAGCAATAATAGGAATGTGTATATAGTTATTATGGGGGGGTGTATATAGCAATAATAGGAATGTGTATATAGTTATTATGGGGGGAGTGTATATAGCAATAATAGGAATGTGTATATAGTTAGTATGGGGGTATATAGCAATAATAGAAATGTGTATATAGTTAGTATGGGGGGGGGGTATATAGCAAAAATAGGAATGTGTATATAGTTCTTATGGGGGTGTAAATAGCAATTATAGGAATGTGTATATAGTTATTATGGGGGGGTATATAGCAATAATAGGAATGTGTATATAGTTATTATGGGGGGGGTGTATATAGCAATAATAGGAATGTGTATATAGTTATTATGGGGCGTATATAGCAATAATAGGAATGTGTATATAGTTATTATGGGGGGTGTATATAGCAATTATAGGAATGTGTATATAGTTAGTATGGGGGGGGGGGATATAGCAATTATAGGAATGTGTATATAGTTATTATGGGGGGGGGGGAATAGGAATTATAGGAATGTGTATATAGTTATTATCGGGGGGGAGTATATAGCAATAATATTAATGTGTATATAGTTGTTATAGGGGGTGTGTATATAGTTATAGGGGGACTGTATATAGTAATAGGGGGTGTGTATATAGTCATTATAGGGTGTGTAAATAGTTATAGGGGAGCTGTATACAGTGATTGCTGGGGAGCTGTATACAGTGATTGCTGGGGGAGCTGTATACAGTGATTGCTGGGGGAGCTGTATACAGTGATTGCTGGGGGAGCGTATCTAGTGATTACTGTGGTAGCTGTATATAGCGGTTGCTGGGGGAGCTGTATACAGTGATTGCTGGGGGAGCTGTATATAGTGATTGCTGGGGGGCTGTATACAGTGATTGCTGGGGGAGCTGTATACAGTGATTGCTGGGGGAGCTGTATTTAGTGATTGCTGGGGGAGCTGTATATAGTGATTGCTGGGAGAGCTGTATATAGTGATTGCTGGGGGAGCTGTATACAGTGATTTCTGGGGGAGCTGTATACAGTGATTGCTGGGGGAGCTATATACAGTGATTGCTGGGGGAGCTGTATACAGTGATTGCTGGGGGAGCTGTATATAGTGATTACTGTGGTAGCTGTATATAGCGGTTGCTGGGGGAGCTGTATACAGTGATTGCTGGGGGAGCTGTATATAGTGATTGCTGGGGGAGCTGTATATAGTGATTACTGTGGTAGCTGTATATAGCGGTTGCTGGGGGAGCTGTATACAGTGATTGCTGGGGGAGCTGTATATAGTGATTGCTGGGGGAGCTGTATATAGTGATTGCTGGGGAGCTGTATACAGTGATTGCTGGGGGAGCTGTATACAGTGATTGCTGGGGGAGCTGTATACAGTGATTGCTGGGGGAGCGTATCTAGTGATTACTGTGGTAGCTGTATATAGCGGTTGCTGGGGGAGCTGTATACAGTGATTGCTGGGGGAGCTGTATATAGTGATTGCTGGGGGCTGTATACAGTGATTGCTGGGGGAGCTGTATACAGTGATTGCTGGGGGAGCTGTATATAGCGATTGCTGGGGGAGCTGTATTTAGTGATTGCTGGGGGAGCTGTATATAGTGATTGCTGCAGGAGCTGTATATAGTGATTGCTGGGGGAGCTGTATATAGTGATTGCTGGGGGAGCTGTATATAGTGATTGCTGGGGGAGCTGTATATAGTGATTGCTGGGGGAGCTGTATACAGTGATTGCTGGGGGAGCTGTATACAGTGATTGCTGGGGGAGCTATATACAGTGATTGCTGGGGGAGCTGTATACAGTGATTGCTGGGGGAGCTGTATATAGTGATTACTGTGGTAGCTGTATATAGCGGTTGCTGGGGGAGCTGTATACAGTGATTGCTGGGGGAGCTGTATATAGTGATTGCTGGGGGAGCTGTATATAGTGATTACTGTGGTAGCTGTATATAGCGGTTGCTGGGGGAGCTGTATACAGTGATTGCTGGGGGAGCTGTATATAGTGATTACTGGGAGCTATATATAGTGATTGCTGGGGGAGCTGTATTTAGTGATTGCTGGGGGAGCTGTATACAGTGATTGCTGGGGGAGCTGTATATAGTGATTGCTGGGGGAGCTGTATATAGTAATTGCTGGGGGAGCTGTATATAGTGATTGCTGGGGGAGCTGTATATAGTAATTACTGGGGGAGCTGTATATAGTAATTACTGGGGGAGCTGTATACAGTGATTGCTGGGGGAGCTGTATACAGTGATTGCTGGGGGAGCTGTATATAGTGATTGCTGGGGGAGCTGTATATAGCGGTTGCTGGGGGAGCTGTCTACAGTGATTGCTGGGGGAGCTGTATTTAGTGATTGCTGGGGGAGCTGTATACAGTGATTGCTGGGGGAGCTGTATATAGTGATTGCTGGGGGAGCTGTATATAGTGATTGCTGGGGGAGCTGTATATAGTAATTGCTGGGGGAGCTGTACATAGTGATTGCTGGGGGAGCTGTATATAGTAATTACTGGGGGAGCTGTATACAGTGATTGCTGGGGGAGCTGTATAGAGTGATTGCTGGGGGAGCTGTCTACAGTGATTGCTGGGGGAGCTGTATATAGTGATTGCTGGGGGAGCTGTATACAGTGATTACTGGGGGAGCTGTTCCCTGTCTGGACTACATTCAATGGGGGCCTCCACCATATTTTGCGCCCAGGGGCCCCCACCAACCTTAATCCGGCCCTGCTTACACTATACACTGCAATACTAGTGTATTGCAGTGTAAAGGCTTGAATAAGCGATCGGATGATCGCTTATTCAAGCCAAGAAGTAGAAAATGTTAAAAAGTTAAAAAAAAAAATTAAATCTTTTTATAATATAATTAATTAAGTGAATAAAATAAAAGTCCCATAATCTCCCCAGTTACACATAAAATGCAAATAAAGTATATAAAACACAAAACACATACATATTTGGTATCACCGCGTCCGTATTAATCTGTACAATAAATCTAAATCAATATTGAATGCGCTCGGTGAACTACGTAAAAAAAAACTCAAAAAACTTCCCATAATATACAATTTTTCATCAAACACCATCACAAAAAATGTTCTAAAAAGTGATCAAAAAAAGTTACGTTCCCTAATATGATACGACTGAAAAGAACAACTGTTTTCACAAAAAATAAGCCCTCAACCAGATCTGACAACAGAAAAATACAGAAGTTATGGCCCTGAAAAGTTGTCAATAGTAAAAACAATGCGATTTTCTCCAATATTGGTTTTGCTCAGGAAAATTTAGCAAAAATAAGAAAAACTATATAAATGAGGTAACACCGCAATCGTAGTGAACCAGAGAATAAAGATAAAATATTATTTTTACATTACGGTGAGCGGGGGAAAAAAACTGCTAACAATCCAAAATAAAAATTGATGATTTTGTTTGTGTCCCCCTTGAAATAGTTAATAAAATCTCATGAATAAGCTTTAGACTCCCAAAATTAATTATCTATACATTGTATATCATCCTGTAAATAATAAGACCTCATATGTTTGCATTACCAAAAAAAATAAAAATTTATAGGTCGTACAATGTGACAATACAAATCTGCTGTGAATGGCGCCTCCATTCATTCTATGCCCGGCCGTGCACCCATACAGCACTTTACCACCACATATGGGGTATTAGTAAACTCGGGAGGAATTGGGCATCAAAATGTTGCAGTGCGTTTTATCATTTAATTTATTCTGAAACTGTCAGTTTGGCCTAAATGAATGTATGTTCCAAAAAAATTCTATAGTTTCTAAATCGCAGGTCCATATTTTTTAACCCATGTGAAACACTTAAAGGGTTAATAGACTTAATAGAAGTTGTTTTACATACGTTGAGGGGTGAACTTTCTATAGTGGGGTAATTTATGGGGTTTTACTATTATTTAGGCCTCTCAAAGTCACTTGAAAGCTGAGTTGTCCCTCAAAATGTGAGTTCATGAAAAGAAAAATCGCACCTAAAGTTCTGCACCTCATAACATCCTCGAAAAATGACCGGAAGCATAAAATATCATCCCAACATAAAGCAGATATTCTGTAAATGTTACTTATCAAACTTTTTGGGTAGTTTTACTTCCTGTCTGGAAACCAGAACATTCCAAACTTGGAAAATTAAGAATTTTTACAAACTTTTGCCAAATTTTCACTTTTTTTCAGAACGAAACGCAAAACTTATCACTTAAATTTTATAACTAACATGAAGTACAATGTGTCACGAGAAAACATTCTCAAAATCACCAGGATATGTTAAAGCGTTCCGAAGTTATAACCAATTATCGTGAGACATGTCAGATTTGAAAAATCGAGTCTGGTCATTGAGCTGAAAACTAGTGTCGGTGATAAGGGATTAAAGGGGTATTCCCACTTTGGCAAATTAATTCTTCCCTGTGTAAGTACATTTTTCACTGTCTCCTTTGGGTTTTCCAGGATATGTTCAAAACCCTTTTAATACTTTCAGGACCAGGCTTTACTGGGTTTTATAATGCCTTGTTCACTAGTTTTCTGATTTATAAAGCACCCAAACATTTATAAAGTCTCTATCTCCACCAGGTTGGAGGATGTTCAGGTGGGGCAGGCAGGAGGTGGCATCAACAACCTGACCGGCTGTATTTACTGTAGCTCCCAACCATCTCGGGTTTGGCTGGAGAGTCCCGGTTTTTCACAGTTGTCCCACCTAATGGGACAGAAGGATGGAAACAGGGGGCCACAATATGATGGGTATGGAGGACAGGGGCCAAAATATGAAGGGGATGGAGGACAGGGGCCACAATATGAAAGGGATAGAAGACAATGGCCACAATATGAAGGGGATGAGGTTCACTGTGGATAAATGTATGCACCTGGGAACTAATAATCCATACACAACATATTGTTGTGAAGGACCGAGGTATTCTTCTACCAGCGCATTGTCATGTATTAAAAGATGTTTGGACTCTCAAGTTCACTTTTTATGGTATTGGTTCAGCCTTACCTGGAATATGTGGTTCAATTCTAGGCGCTAGTTTATAAAGATGATGCCTTGGAGAGGGTAGAAAGGAGAGCCACAGAAATGTTTATGGGCATGGAGAATCTCAGTTAAAGATTAAAAGAATTAGATTTACTTAGTCTTGAGAAGAGATAACTAAAGGGGGACATGATTAATTTATATAAATATAGAAAGGGTCCAAAAGGTATGGTGGGAAGTAGTTCCACGTTAAATAAAAAGGCAAGGGGACACTGTGTCCATCTGGAGAAAAAAGGTTAAATCTCAAGAGGAAACAAGAGTTTTTACTGCAAGAACAGTGAAACTGTGGAATAGTCTGCCGCAGGCGCTGGTCACAGTAGGGACAGTAGAGAGCTACAAACAATAAAATTGATAATTATGGTGTAATATAGAATTGTGTTTACATCCCTTCTGTTGTCTTCCTTGATTCCAGGGTGTAACAAAAAGGTTGGGATGGTGGAATATCTAGTGAAATATCTGTCAAATATTTTTTCACACCCTGGGGATGAGGCTGGGAGCAACTTTAAAATCTTAAATGGGAACCCACAATATTTTTTGTAGATTACATCGATATGATGTGTATTGCGCAGTATATTACACTGTCCCAACCTTACATGTTACACCGTGTATATTGATTTCCTTATTCTCTTCAAAATACAGTTTAAGGCTACATACACATAAACGTATGCCTGCCCGGCCGTAACTGGGCAGGCATACAGAACACACGCTGGAGAGGTGGAGGGGTGAGCACTGCACACCCCTCCCTTCTCCATTGGTATGCATGGCGCACAGCCGTGCACACGGGGAAAGATAGAACATGTTCTATCTTTTCCCCCTGTACGGTGCGGTAAGGTGCCACAAGATGCCTTTTGCCGTCTTTGGGGAAATACATACTGCCTCAAGCTCCTCATGATGGTCGTGTGAATGTAGCCTTACGTTGGATTACGAGCATAATTCATTCTGGGAACAAGCTTGTAATTCAAATCGTTAAAATGCAGACAATTCGTCATGTGTAGTACAACATCTAGCCCCTTATTCCTTCTGCCTCTACAATGTATACAATGTATAAAATTTTGCGAGAGAGTAAGGTACAGGGCAGTAGAGGGTGGACTCACATTATGCTTGTATTATTAAATGTTGCTTGTAAACCAAGTTACAATTTATGTGTAATGGAAGCTTGTTTTGCAAACTGCTTGCATACCAAGTTACTTGTAATCCAAGGTTCCACTGTAATTAAATTTGAAGGGATTATGCTGTAGCACATTCTATCCTTTGTCTAACTTTTATTGGTCCCGGTTGATGCCGAAGGGCGAGATAATGCACCCATTTCTCTAGTTCTATATCATCTAGTGGAGAGTCCTACAATTTTTTAGTGTTGTGAAGGAATGCCAATGGGCAGGGAAGGGTTTCCTCTTTTGCACTATTCCACACAATTCCACTAGATGTCACTTTGTTAACACATTTACGCTCAGCCTCTGCAGGCTGATTATTTCCAGCCAGAATGAGTAATGTACAAAACTATATTTCTGTAAATTAAGGCTACATTCACACAATGTATGCCCGCCGTACCGTAGTACGGCGGGCATACATCGGCGCTGCGGAGAGAGGCAGGGGATGAGCGCTGCTCACCCCCGCCCCTCTCCATAGGGAGATACAGCGCACGGCGCCGTATCCCGGGAAAAGATAGGACATGTCCTATCTTTTCCCGTGCTACGGAGCGGTACGGTGCCGTACAGGGCCGTGAGCCCATAAAAATGTATGGGGGACGTATATCGGCCGTATATACGTCGGCCGTATATACGTCCCCCATACATGTGTGTGAATGTAGCCTAAGAAATAGCTAAAATTGGAAAATACTAAGTTGACTTTGACAGCTTTCACCAAGTTATTTCTCAGACACAGATGTGAGCAGGTTTTTTTTTTCCTTTTGTCAAATAGACATCTGCAGTTCTATTACTTTATTATTGCAGTTTTATTTCAAGTGGATTAAAATAGCACCATTTTAGAGCATGTACTATAAATATTTGGTTATTGCATAATGGTTTATTTAATGTTAAAAAAAATGTTATAGGATTTTGCAACATCCCCCACCGGGGCCTAGCCTCTTTCTCTTGGGGCCTGGAGACAGCCGGGGCCCGGAATACCGGAGTGGCTGGCGGTTACGGCCTAGGCACGCTGATGTCACAGTGCTTGGTATGGGGACCATGGGGGCTGTCCTACAGCCTGGCAGGTCTCCAGCAGGTGGTGTTGGCAAGAAATGATGAGGGAGAGGCTGCTATAGTGGTTCTTCCTGGAGCAACCCTTTGGGGTCTGGAGTATGAGTCCCTGTGTAATGGATAGGGTGCCCGTGATGGTGACAGCCGTAGTAGCAGGGATCAGACAGAGGCAGGCGTTGTCTAAAGCAACTTACAGTTCTTTATTGGAACCAACAGGAACAGTGGATAACGTGCCAAACGAATCTTGACAAATAGGAAAATATGGGGATACACTTGGAGAGGGAAACATAGGGATTGATCACCAGCCTGGATGCAAGGGCAGGCTGGGAGATAGCTGTGTCCTAGTAGGATGCTTCAGCTTGTCCTGGGTTACTTCGGATATCACCCTTGAAGGTAGGATGATACCCCTTTACTCTCACTAACTGCTCAGAGCTGCTCAGGCAATGAGCTGGCTCTCCTCGGTCTGACTAGACTGGTCTGATCTGGTGTACTGGCTGTACTGTACTGGTCTCCCACAGAGACTAAATGATCTCTAGAACTTTCCTGACCAGGGGTTTTATTACTCCCACTGGTCAGGTGGTGGTTACTCCTCCAATTGCATCCCAGCTTACAATACAATGCAAGAACAGATGTGATTGGCTGATGGAAAGACATCACACTAAACAATTAATTCCTGCCTTACCATGCAGGATCTACCGCTGCAGTGTTCCCCGTGTTGTGTAGTGACCTGCTGTGGGGTTGATCAGACTCCACACAGGTTGCAAGCTACATATTGGGACGTATTCGCAACAACCCCTCTGCCTTGCATCGGCAGGGGATTTGCAATTCATTTTTATTATAGTATCAAAAGGGAACCAATGGGCTGCCTCATTTAAGCCAAAGGCTTTAAAAAAGCTCATGGATCTGTCAAGTTAGTACTGCTGTGTATTATATAAGTTATCAATGGATTCCATTTGCATGTAAAATATTTTAAATTGTGTGAAATGAAACTGTAAAAAGTTGGTGAAGTTAGTCTATATTGTCCAATATGCCTCCCAAAGAAATGTGGTGCCAGGTAGGGCCTTTTAATAGTCGCAGAGACATTGGGGCAGATTTATCAAGCAGTCTGAAAGTCAGAATATTTCCAATTGCCCATGGCAACCAATCACAGCTCCCCTTTAAAATATTCATGAGCACTGGTGAAATGAAAGTTGAGCTGTGATTGGTTGCCATGGGCAACTGGAAATATTCTGACTTTCAGACTGCTTGATAAATCTGCCCCATTGTATGTGGCCACATGCCTGAAAATTCATTTCAGATATATTTATCTTATTATGTTAAGCAAGTCAGTATTCATGTCCACCTGATTCGCCATATTTTTTTTAACCAATCCAGAGAATAAGGCAGATGCACACAACAAGGAAAATTGTGAGCTGACCTTTCTTAATGGATCGGTTCCCATAGCTGCTTTAACAGTACAACCGATCACTCATAGAGTATAGTTTATGAGAATCTGTAAAATGAATGAGACACTGATGCAAATTATCAGTGAAAAACAGACATTGGGGCTTATTTACTAAGGGGCCCGCAGGTTTTCCAACTTTTCGGGTACAGGGATTGAGAAGGGACAGGCCATTGGACGATACGACGGATTCGGACAAACAGCAGGATTTAACTTTAAAATTGTGTTGCAAGCCAAGCACTAACATGCACCAGGAAGAAGAAGGTGAACTCCGGCCGACCTGAGCGGGAATGTAACAGGTAAGTAAATATGCCCCATTATCTTAATTTTGCCTCATTCATGTGTAAGTAGCCTAAAAAGGAGGAAGCTCTGGTTTACAGCCTTTCTAAACTTTCCCTGAAAGAGGGCCATAATGCAGTTAAAACCTAAAATGGGCAGCCTAAAATATTTACAAAACAATAGTAAATTGCACGGGTGAGGTATAAGTAGATGGAAATAGCAAATCATTGATTATGTCAAATATCGTAAAATAGGAAATAAGACTTTTTAACATCCTATTCTGATAAACAGTAGGGTTCCAGCAGATTTGGGCAGGGTTGCCATGTAGACTCCTAGGGGAATGTATGATGCAAGCCAATGCTGCGGATACTTACCCCTTGATGTATTCATTGGGCAGCCGAGAGCCTGGCGTAGTTTTGCATAAAAAACCTGTGCACATCAAGCACTGAATGTTCGCAGGCTTTTAGAAAGTGCACATGGAGCAGGAAAGGCCCATGCCAGCCCACTCTGCCAGAGACCATTTCCCTTCATGCCCCCTCCACCCCTACATGGTGTGGAGGTGGTGTAGAAACACAGTGCTAAATGTCCCCCTTAATGGTATCAGATGGGCTGAAAGTAGGCCCATGATTTTTGTAAGTCTCTACTTCAACAAATCGTGTGTGCCCAATAGCTCAACTTCTTGCAGGGCCAGAAAAGTTGTCTAAAATTATTAACCAATTTTTAAGTTGTGGTCAATTCTCAAGTATTTGATCTAAAGGGATTGTCCGAGACTAAGAAAAAATAGTGAGGTGGTCAGGGGCGAGGACTGCATAAAAAAATAAACATGTACTTAACGCCTCGGTCCCTACAGTAGGCAGTAGTCGGTTGGTTGCAGTGCATCCAGTATGGCCAGTGTTGTGGTTATGGCAGTTACACATTATTACTATGGTAACAGAGCAAGAAAGCCTGTTACATCATCACTGGGAGCAGAGCCTGAGAGGTAGGAGGAGTTACTGAGAACTCAAGGATCATGGGACTTGTATTTTCCAGTGGCGGCCATGTTAGTGATAACTCCACCTACTTTAGAGAGGCCATAAATTTTGTAAATGATAAAATCAAACTATTTATTCTCCATTTTGTGACTAATGACATTGAGTATTGTTGTACTTGCAACACCCTCGCCGATGCAATGGCGAAGGAGTGCTTGCGAATACGTCCCACAGCATGTCACTACATAACACAGATGAACATTGCAGTGGTAGCTCCTGCCTGACAGGGCAGGAGTTAAGTGTTTTGTATGATTCAAGATCTGTCATCCAATCACCTGTATTGCATTCTATCCAATGTAAGCTGAGATGTAATTGGAGGAGCAGCCACCACCTGACCAGAGGAGTTACAAAACCCCTGGCCAGGAATGTTCTAGGAGCAGTCTAGAGACTAGTTTAGCCTATCTCAGATGAGAAGAGAAGTAGACTAGGGAAACCCAGTCCAGACTCTATTCAGCCAGCATACCAGATAAGAGCAGGAAGAGCCTAGCCCCTGCCTCTGAAGAGTGGAGCTAATAGATTAGAGTTAGTGAGGAAAGGGATATCATCCTACCTTCAAGGGTGATACCTGAAGCACTCCAGGACAAGCTGAAGCTTCCTATTAGGACACAGCTACCTCCCAGCCTGCCCTCTGCATCCAGGCTGGCGATCTACCTCCTGTGGCTTCCTCCAAAAGCATCTCAGTACTCCACCACTCTGTTAAAGGCACGTTGCTGATGTTCCTGTCGGTTCCAATAAAGAACTGTAAGTTGTTTTTGTTCAACCTCTGCCTCCGTCTGGTCCCTGCTACTACGGCTGCCGTCATCACAGGCACCCTGTCCACTACACAGAGACTTATACTCTAGACACCAAAGGGTTGCCCCAGGGAGATCCGCTATAGCAGCCTCTCCCCCATTATTTCCTGCCAACACCACCCTGCTGGAGACCTGCCAGGCTGTAGGACAGCCCTCCGGTTCCCCATACCAAGCACTGTGACACTAGCGTGCCTAGGCCGCAACCGCCAGCCACTCAGGTACTGCGGGCCCCGGCTGACTCCAGGCCCCGAGAAAAGGCTAGGCCCCGGTGGGGGATGTTGCATACTCATTTATTTATATCATCATGGGTTTTTGAGTCAGACATTCATATTCCTGGAATACCCCTTTAAGCTACAAAATGTCTGCGTCCTTAAGGGGTTAATAAATATTTTTACGCTCTGTCCGTCTTTTGTTTTTGCATTTCCATTTTTCACTCCCCACCTACAAAAATCTATAACTTTTTTATTTTTCAGTGTAAAGAGTTTTATGAGGGCTTGTTTTCTGCGTAACAAATTACACTTCATAGTGACAATATTTTATATATATATCTATATATATCTATATACATATATAGAAATATATCTCTAGGGAAAGGGGAGTGATTTGAATTTTTAGGTTTTAAAATTTTTAAATATTTACTACTACTTTACTACTTTATTACTACTGGGGGCATGCTGAGGTGGCTGTATACTACTGGGAACAGGCTGTATACTACTGGGGGCAGGCTGTATACTACTGGGGGCAAGCTGATCTGGCTGTATACTACTGGGGGCAAGCTGGGCTGGCTGTATACTATAGGGGGCTGGCTATATACTGGGGGAGTCTGTGACCAATGCATTTCCCACCCTCGGCTTATACTCGAGTCAATAGGTTTTCCCAGTTTTTGGTGGTAAAATTAGGGGTCTCGGCTTATACTCGGGTCGGCTTATACTCGTATATATAAAAGGTATGTCTCTTTTTATGGTACTTTGTTAAAAAGTCATGAATCTGGCTTTGAACAGCATTACATTAGCAGTAGTTCTATGTTTACGGCAGATTATTTAATAGTCCTGTGTGACTTTTTAGTAGTGAAAAGTCACAAAAAATCTCAATGTGACTCTTTAGAGACTTTATTACTCAAAAAGACCAGCAAAACCAATGATACATTACACCCAAGCTGTATAATTTATAAAAATGTAGTGCTTAAAAAGTTACTTTTGAGTTTAAGTGAGTGTTTCAGAAGTATGTTAAGCCTGCAGCTGTGGTAGATTTTTGGCAGGGCTACAACCAAATTTCTGGTCCCATAGAGCACTGCACAGTAGTCAGAGCCAGGGAATGATTTCACTGCCTTATTTCAACTACAGGTCTCTGCATGCTGCACAGAGATCCAAAACAAAATATGATCCCCAGATGCTCGGTAGAATTATTGACAACTTTATTCCTATTCTGATCATAGTGGTTTGATTTACATTTATTGTTTTAACACAAAGACCTATGGTATGGTTGTATGTGGATGGCAAGGCAGAAAATATCAGATTTAACATAAGTTCTGCATGGGAAACATTCATTTAATGTGAAATTGTAGCTTTTTGTTATAGTCAGGTAGTATTCCCTGATGTATATATCTGACAGAGGACCGGGCCATATTTATTATTGGTTTAGTCAAGTGAAAGCCTCTGCCCATAAACCCCAACATGTTACTAGAAAAGAGCATCAGGAGTCTCTTCAATGATCCCCTGTTAGCATTAGATTCAAAAACAGATTCAGGCTGCGTTCACACAATGCGTTTGAATTAAGTTTAGAAACGCAATTTCTGTGCAGCCTGTGAGGTGGATCACAGGAGAGCCCTGCACATTGCCCCCTTCTAGTGGCCGTCGTAGGCACAGTGGGGGAGATTTGTTTTACCTTCTCCAACCCACGTGCCATATTGGTCATGTCGGGGTGCAGAGTGGGTGAGGAGCAGGCAGGCACTGGCGTGATTCACTATAGTCTCTACTGGAAACCGGCAAAGACTATAGCATAAACTCAAACCTGGTCTCAAAAGTTATCTTCTCCATCTTCTTCTGACAAATTTAATTTTCTGTTATCATGGTTGTGACTCACAATAGCCAACAGTCATAGTGCCTGCTCCATGTAGCCATTAGTCACAGTACCTTCCTCCATTAGCCAATGTTCATAGGGACAGTGCCTTCTAATAGCGTTCTGATAACATATCTATGTAGTAATCTTGGTTCTGAACCTGTACTCATGTACGTTCATGTATATACTCGCAGAAGCCAATCCGAGTATAAGCCGAGGTACCTAATTTTAACACAAACAACTGGGAAAACCTATTGACTTGAGTATAAGCCTAGGGTGGGAAATGCATTGGTCACAGCCCCCACCCAGTATATAGCTAGCTAGCCTGTCCGCCCATGCCCCCAGTATATATTCATCCAGTCCATGCCCCCTAGTATATAGCCATCCCCCTGACCCCCAGTATATAGCCAGCCCCTGCCCCCAGTATACAGCCAGTCAGCTTATGTCCCCAGTATGTAACTAACCAGCCCATCCTCCCTGGTATATAGCCAGCCAGCCCCTGCACCCAAGTATATAGCTAGCCTATGCCCCCAGTATAAAGCTAAAAAAGCCCCTACCCCCAGTATATAGCAAGACAGCCAATGCCCGCCTAGTATATAGCCATCCCCATGACCCCCAGTATAAAGCCAGTCAGCTCATGCCACCAGCATGTATCCAGCCAGCCCCTTCCCCCGGTATGTAGCTAGCCAGCCCATGCCCCCTAGTATATAGCCAGCTAGCTCATGCCCCCCAAGTATGTAGCCTCCCAGTCCCAGTTCCCCAGTATATAGCCAGCCAACCCCAGCCCCCCAGTATATAGCCAGCCAGACCATTACCCGTAGTATATAGCCAGCCAATGCCCCCATTATACAGCCAGTCATCTCATGCCACCCGTGTTAAGCCAGCCTGCCCACCCAAATGTAGACAGCCAGCCTATGCCCCCCAGTATATAGCCAGCCCCATGTCATATATATATATAGTTATCCAGCACATGATCCTTGTTTATAGGCAGCCACCCCATGCCCCAGTATATAGCCAGCCAGCCCCTTCCCCCAGTATATAGCCAGCCCATGCCCCCATTATACAGCCAGTCAGCTTATGTCCCAAGTATGTAGCTAGCCAACCCATGCTCCCTAGTATATAGCCAGCCAGCCACTGCACCCCAGTATATAGCTAGCAAGCCCCTACCCCCAGTATATAGCAAGCCAACGCCCCCTTATATATAGCCAACCCCCAAAATATAGCCAACCATCACATGCCCTCAGTATATAGCAAGCCAACCCATGCCCCCTAGTATATAGCCAGCAGCCCCTTAGTATATAGCCAGCCCCTGCCCCTTAGTATATAGTCAGTAGCCACCTAATTTAATAGCCAGCTCCTACCTCCTAGTATATAGCCAGTCCTTGACCCAGAGTATATAGCCAGCAGTTTCCTAGTATAATATCCAGCCCATGCCCCCTAGTATATAGTCAACCCTTTAGTATATAGCCAGAAACCCCCTAGTTTAATAGCTAGCTCTTACTCCATAGTATATAGCCAGTCCCTGCCCCTAGTATAATAGCCAGCCCCTGCCCCCTAGTATAATAGCCAGCTCCTGTCCCCTAGTATGTAGCCAGCTCCTGCCCCCTAGTATATAGCCAGCAGCCCCCTAGTATAATAGCAAGCCCCTGCCCCCCAGTATATAGCCTGCAGTCCCTGCCAAGCCTATAAAAAAACAAACTCTGTACTCACCTTTCCAACGCCCCCCGCAGGTCCTCTTATTGCTACTGATGCTCCGGGTCCCTACTTGCTACAGTCACATACACCATGAAGTCAGCTACTTGCTAACATCATTGTGTGTGCCGATGGTGGCGCATACACTATAATGTCAGCAAGCGGCTGACGTTATGGTGTACATGGCTAAACTGAATACAATGGGGCGGATTTATAAAAAGTGTTCTAAGGTAAGACACTGCAGAGTTAGAGTCGTATTCTGCACCAGATTCATATCATATTAAATAAGTGTCTGGTGCTGGGTGATAAATCTGCTGCAGTATCAGACTGTATGGTCATACTCTGCACCTCCTATTAGTTGCTTACTTTACGCCAGAAAATTAGCATACAATTCTGTCAGGTCAGCAGTATTTTTGGGTCATAGACTGAGAGGTCTGCCCCCTTTTCACAAATCACGCCTCTTTTGTCAAGTTAATAAATCTCCCCCAATATGTTTTAACTGACCAATTCACATGGCCACGGTTTTAACAGACAGTGGGGGAGATTTATCAATAGTGCTTGAGAGCCATGGAATCCATGGAAACAAATCAGAGCTCAATTTTCATTTAATAAACAGCTGTGAGAAAATGAGAGCTGAGCTCTGATTTGTTGCCATGGGCAACTAAAACAGTTCTGTTCTTAGGCACTTCTGATAAATATCCTAGTAATAACCGCTTTCATGGATCACTTACATAAATGGGCTGTGAAGGATGGAAGAAAACATCCATTTTTCATGGCCAAGGATCGGCTTGGTCACGTGAATGAAACTGTCACGGTTACCCCCGCGATCCTCGGTACGGAATGCAGGTGCACCCGTGCCTGCTGCCGCGGTCCCCCCTCCCCCTCCTGCCTCCGGCCTGTACTCTGGCTCCTGGCGTGTAGGCCGCATGCTTCTTCCCTGCAGTCGTGCGCTCCTGCCACTAGAGGGGGCGCGCGCCGACTTCTCCCAGCCTTAAAGGGCCAGCGTCCAGCTTATTGGCTCTGGCATTCCTGGCTCGGCTATATATCCTGGCGCCTCCCAGCATTCCCTGCCGGATCTTCAGGTCATTCTACTGGAGTGAAAGCCTTCCTGAGCGTTTCCATACGCCTCTGTGTTCCTGTGGTGCTTCCCGTGTTCCTGTGGTGCTTCCCGTGTTCCTGTGGTGCTTCCCGTGTTCCTGTGGTGCTTCCCGTGTTCCTATGGTGATTCCTGTTTTCCTGTGGCGGTCCTGCATTTCTGTGGTGGTCCTGCATTCCTGTGGCGGTCCTGCAATACTGTGGCGGTCCTGCAATCCTGTGTCGGTCCAGCAATCCTGTGGCGGTCCTGCAACCCTGTGGTGGTCCAGTATCCTAGTGGCCTTCAGAGGTCCTGCCAGCCGTCCTTCAGAGGTCCTGCCAGCCGTCCTTCAGAGGTCCTGCCAGCCGTCATTCAGAGGTACTGCCAACCATCCTTCAGAGGTCCTGCCATCCCAAGGTCCTGCCTGCCATCCCGAGGTCCTGCTTGCAATCCCGAGGTCCTGCTTGCAATCCCGAGGTCCTGCTTGCCTTCCCGTGGTCCCGCCTTCCCATGGTCCCTGTGTCCCTACCTTGGCTGCCACCGCGGGCCTAGTCGCACCTGCGGAGCGACCTGGTGACTTCTGCCGCAGCAAGACCATCCCGCTTTGCGGCGGGCTCTGGCGAAGACCAGGAGTTCACTTAGACTCCGCTCCCGGGTGCAGCTAAGGTTGTTATCTCCCACGGTGGTCCAGGGAGTCCACTTACTTAGTTCTAAGGGACTAATCCCCATAGACTGTGACAGAAACCATGTTGTAGTAAGACCTTTTTTTATACAATTATCCAAACCTCAATAAGTGATTAGCAAGTGATTTACAAGTATTTTTCATCTTATCCACTGAGTAATTTTATTATCAGACTGAAAAAAGTGGCTACTCATTTGACTGTCGGCAGGGGACTTTGTGTTTGATCGCTTGCCAATGCAAAATTCTTGATGTCTCACCCAGAACCATTTACAATCAAAGAATAGTGGATGGGTTTTAAAAACATGCTGATTTAAAAAAAATGCAGAGCAAAGTGCAGCTCTGAATTAAGATAGGTGGAGGCCTGTGAGGGCCAACACTGAATGCTGCCCAAACAGTTGTACACATTACTACGGTCAATTATCATTAATAACGCTACACTTTCATCTACTTACATGTTAGCGTAGCTGCTGGCCTGGCTAGCAGCAAAAATTGATTGGTTAAGATTTGGTTGGCAACCGTTCGGCAACCAGGGTTAGCTGTCAGGGGGATCAGGCGTCACTCTGCATACAGTGCAGCTGCTGAAAAGCATGCTGCATGCGATTGGGTATTGGCGGGCTAGGTGGGCACGCTCTCACTGACAGAGCCAGTGCCCACTGTGTATCATTCGAAGAAATAGTAAGCTCACAGCTGTGAGCTAAATCTATAAGATAAAGCTGTAATACGACGATATGTATGAGCCCTAACAGTTGGAGAAATGGATGGTTCTGCCTAAGGGCTCTTTCACATTGGCTTTGATGTTCAACTAGCGCTTCCGTTCCATTTTTGACTCCATTGTGTCTCAGTTTTTCTTCCGTTTTTGTCTCTGAGATACCTTTGTTTTGTCTCCGGGATGAAAAATGGACGTTTCATCAGTGAAAAAAAGGATGTTTCATCCGTTTTTTGTGCGGACCCATAGACTTCTATTGCCTTTCGTAATCCACATCAGTGAATAAATTGAACATGTTTCATAATTTTTCCACGGACAATGGATCTGTGAAAATACAAGTCAATGTGAAAACACACATAGAAATCAATGGCTTTGTAAGGCATCAATGGAAATCACTGAACCACGGATGTAAAAAACAATGCCAATGTAAGAGACCTAATGTTTTAGTAGTTGGAGTAACTAGAAAATAGAAATTTCAAGCAAATATGAAGGCAGGACTTGAAAAGCAACAAACCAAGTCTTTTTACAGCCTGAGGCTATCAGGAGGATCAAATGCATAAAGACAGTGTAATATAGAATGTGAAATATTAAATTAGTTTCTTCACAACTTAGTTTTCTGGGAGTTGGCTATTATTAGCCTGTTCCTAGGTGCTTACGGCACTTGGCAAGTGATTCATTAGCCTAATTAAAAATTAAATTCTGCACCCAAGGCTTGATCATTAAAAATGTTGAACTCTGCCTTTTTTATTCCTTTCAGAATAAATGATCTAAAGCACTGACTTCTGTGGGTAGTGGATGGCCTCAGGTGTAGTGGTACAGATGGTGCTATCTGCTTTGAATTGGAAGCTCTCATTTTGTCACAAATAACCTTGATCTGCCTAGAAATGATTCTATTTGACATCACCAAGCAGACGTCTGATAACCCACACATCCATGAGAAGAACCTTGTTAAACTGTAAGGGAAACAATGTGGAATTATACACTGGATAATAAAAGGACTTTGGACATATTTGCAGTTAAATATTAATTTTCAGATCTAAACTTAAAATGCCCATTGGAGCTATTTCTTTTTTTTTGCTTCTAGTGAATATATTCATCATTTTTATATTGTATGGTTAGTGGGAACATTTCCAAACTTGTGCCTAATACATTTTCCTTCTTTTCTATATTTTGGCTAAACATTCTGAAACTATTTAAAGGAAACCTGACATTCAAATGAACTCACCCAAAATAAAAACTTTATTAAAAAAAATGTGATTACAAAGCATTGTCCCATGGTTCCTTTCTATGGCTGCATTGTTAAAAAAAATCAGTTTCTAAACGTATATGCAACTTGCCTGATGTGTGCCCAATGATATGAATGGGGTCCTGCATTTGCAGTGTTCACTACACCGCCCTGCCTAATTTGTCCTGATTGACAGGTCTCACTGCTACCATTACTTAGGGACCCTCTGTCAATATTCAACTACAGACATATACAAATAGTGTAGTAAATAGTGTGTCTAATGTTTTACACAGTCCCTTGCTGGAAAGTTGAGAGAGCTCTATTACAATATTCAACAATTCATGTGACCAGAGTGATGTCATCTGTGTTCCTTTACCCCCTAACATTTGCAAAATCTACCCCATGTATGTATCTGATCACATGAAATCACAACATGACTCCATGGAGGCAATGGAAAGCTAAAAGTTCATGGAGGCATGCTGGTCATATGACATGAAGTGCTGAATTGTGAGCTGTATGCCTGGTAAGAGAATAAAGTAGATTTTACAGCATTGTGGGGGAAACACTTTTTAGCTAAAAGGAGCATGGCATTTAGGCTCTACGGCAGTGGTGGCGAACCTATGGAACGGGTGCCAGAGGTGGCACTCAAAACTCTTTCTGTGGGCACTTAGGCCATTGCCCCAATTTCACCAAACAGGACCAAATCCACCAAATCTTCTTGCAGTCTCAAGCAACTTAAGGGATGCTGCTAATTAAGAGTCATGATTAAGAGCATTAGCTAGTGCTAGAAACGTGTGGACTTTTACCTTGTTCTCCTGTAATATGCTTGTGGACGCCATGGATTAATTAATAAAGGCAGTTGGAATTTGTTCTAATGCTGGATCTGTGAATCTTTTGTTCTGAAGCTACAATGATGGTCTGAATTTATTTGCCCACCTTTTTTCAACTGTATTGGTGAAAGAACTGGTAGCAATAAGTTACTGCAATAAGTTACTACAACCAAAATCCACTTATTTACCAGGAAGTGCCAACATGGCATTTCCTGGTAAATAAGTGGATTTTGGTTGTAGTTTGGGCCCTCGGTCTCTAAAAGGTTTGCCATCACTGCTCTATGGGAAACTGTCACTAGCTGAATTTGTAAAAAAAAAAAGTGGTGACAGGTTCCATTTGAAATAAAAATTCAGTTTTCCAAAACAACATATCACAGTCCAACTGTTTTCATTTGTGCTTTGTGATTGGTTGCTTTTTTTGGAGTTTCATGGTTTTTTTTGGTGGAAATTTTCTTTTTCTGTGAATTAACTCAGAGAGTGAATCCAAAAGGAATGGGAAATAATAAAGTTGTGCCTCTGGCTTGACTGTTTACAAAATATTTGATTCCCCCTTTCAACACAAACAGAACAATGTCCACATTTTGCCTCTGATCTTTTTCTTTCTCTGAGCTGCAGAGAAGAGGGCAGAAACTAACCTATTCCATCTTTGCCCTAAAGCTGAGTCTACTGGGCAGCATAAAGTTGTCCCTTTGTGTGAACTGTTGGCCTATCTTTAGGATTGTGTTTTTTTATTTAGTAAACATTTCTCAATCCATTCTTACAACAGACATCTTTAACCGGTTCAGGACCGGGCCCTTTCCTGTTTTTTCATTTCCATTTTTCACTCTATAACTTTTTTACACATAAAGAGCTGTGTGACGGCTTGTTTTCTGCGTAACAAATTGCACTTCATAATGGTGGCATTGAATATTCCCTGCCGTGTACTGGGAAGCGGGAAAAAAATTCCAAATGCAGTGAAAATGGTGAAAAAACGCATTTACACCGTTTTCTTGTGGGCTTGGATTTTATGGCTTTCACTTCACACCCCAAATGACATGTCTACTTTATTCTTTGGGTCAATACGATTACGCAGATACCAAATTTGTATAGGTTTTATAATGTTTTCATACATTTACAAAAGTTAAAACCTCCTGTACAAATTTTTTTTTTAATTTTGCCGTCTTCTTGCGCTAATAACTTTTTCATACTTTGGTGTACGGAGCTGTTGGTGGTGTCATTGTTTGCGACTTTTGATGATGTTTTCAATGATATCACTTTTAGAACTTTACGAACTTTTGATCACTTTTTTTTTAAATGGCAAAAAAGTGCCATTTTTTACTTTGGGCACGATTTTCCGTTACAGGGTTAAATGCTATGAAAAAACATTATATTTTGATAGATTGGGCATTTTCCGACGCGGCGATACCTAATGTGTTTATGATTTTTACTGTTTCTTTAGATTTATATCAGTTCTAGGGAAAGGGGGGTGATTTGAATTTTTAGTTTTTTTTATTATAATTTTTTTTTTACTTTTTATTTTATTTTTATTTTTACTATTTTTCAGACTCCCTAGGGTACTTTAACCCTAGGTTGTCTGATCGATCCTATCATATACTGCCATACTACAGTATGGCAGTATATGGGGATTTTACTCCTCATTCATTACAATATGCTGATAGCACATTGTAATGAATGGGTTAAAACGAAGTAGCATCGGGTCTTCGGAACATCCAAGGCTACCATGGCGACGGATCGCCACTTCCCAATGATGTCACGGGGAGCGACGATCCTCAGAAAGCCGCCGGCGATCAGCAAGAAAACACCCGCGATCGGTGCCGGCACTGATCACAGTTTTTACCGGTGAACCTTTGCTGCAATATGCAGCAGAGATTTACCAGCTATGGAGAGGGCTCAGCCTGTTAGCCCTCACCATGCACCGGGACCCGACCGCCACCGTGAATACACGGCGGGCGGTCGTGAACCTGTTAACTTGGCACAGCAATTTATTAAAGGAAAACTACCAGTACATTTAACAAAAAACAAACTGCACATACTCATCTCCACACATCCCGATTCCGGGTGGTGATGTGAAGCAGGAGGAATGAATAATTAGCAGCTTGGAACGCCAAATATCTTATCTTAAAGAGAGAAAAAGAAGAACAACGGGAGGACGGCGCCTCGTGTGATACCGTCACAGATGCGGTGTAAGGACTAAGCAATATTGCTCACCTGGTTGCCACTTGGTGGTATGCAGTGTACAATCCAAGGGAAATGGTCCTCAGGGTCCAACACATTCCTGCAGCTCCACAGCTCCCGGGTTAACGGGTACCATCGACCGATGGACCAGTAGTGGAAATGTGCTCAAAAAACGTAAAAGTTGGGGCTCGAATATTGGTCGCTGAACGGCCTAAGATGGTGGAGTGTCTACACCAGCAAAGAGGTTTAACTGATTCAACCCACTGAACTGATTCCGTGGGTTGAATCAGTTAAACCTCTTTGCTGGTGTAGACACTCCACCATCTTAGGCCGTCCAGCGCCCAATATTCGAGCCCCAACTTTTACATTTTTTGAGCAAATATGTTATCTTGTCCACGCCTGCTAATTATAAGTCTTTTTTCCAGGCAATGCCGGCATGTTGAGATTAAAGAAGAACACCGCCGGAAATGGGATGAATAGGAGTGTATGTAAGTATGTGAAGTTTGTTCTTTGTTTAACATACTGGTAGTTTTCCTTTAAGTTTTGTAAAACGACAACAGTGAAAAATTAGCTAAAAGTGTAAAAGTGTTTTTCTTATCTATCAATGTGGTCTGTGAGGGCTTGTTTTTGCAGGATATGTTTTTTCAATGACATTTTGGATTACTTAAATATTATTCATGCAACTTTGTTTAAAAAAAAATCCACCCTACAAAATTGTTTCTTTATGTTTTCAGTTTTGCATCATTTACTATGTTGCAAAGAAAAAAGTTTAGTTGAGTTTGTGCAGTATGTTAGCTTATAACACATATGTATAAGCTTTTTTATCATTTACTATTGGACACTTAAAACCCTTTTTAAAAGGAGCTATGTTTTATTATCCTTTTTTTATTGGTATGTCCAAGTTTTTCCTGTTTTTTAAGTTTTTAGGCCAGGGGACCAAAATAAAGCCAACCAGTCATTGTTTTCAGCTTTGTGTCACGGGTGCTGCCGTGATCCCTGTCTCGGATCTCGGGCGCACCCGTGTTCCTCCGTGCTTCCCCACTCGCTGATTGGTGCACTGGCTGAACACCTCCACCTTATAATCCGGCACCTCCCTTCCTGCCCTGCGGCATCTTTGTGCCTACACCTTAGAGAAAGCTCCCCTGCGATGTTCCTGCTCCTGAGTCCTGTGTTGTCGTGTTCCTGTGTTGCTGTGTTCCTGCTCCTGAGTTCCTGTGTCCTGCGTTCCTGTGTGCCTGTTTCCAGTATTCCTGTGTTCCTGTTCCCATCTGCCTGGACCTCCCGTTGCTGACCCCAGATTGGACTTAACCTGACCCTGTGCCTGGACCTGACCAGGAGACTGTCATCCGCTAAGGTACCTGAACCCCGGCTGCCACTGCAGACTAGTCACACCTGTGGAACGACCTGGTGGTACCCTGCCACAGCAAGACCATCCCACTTTGAGGCGGGCTCTGTTGAAGACCAGGTGCCAGATTCTGGTTCCAGGCATCGGCTAGTAGCACCTCCCGCAGTGGTCCAGAGGATCCACTCATCCCGAATCCTGACACTTTGTCTTTCAATATTTGGGAGAATAATAAGTCAGTGTTATGGTTTGGGTTGCTTTACAAATATGTTTTTTGGCAGCTTTATGTTGTTTTTTTATTTTATATTATTATTTATAGTAATATAGACATATTTGTATTTATAAAAGGCTAAAAACTTATTTTGTTTTACATTATAGCAAATTGTAAAGGTCAAAAGGTCAGGCAGCCCCCTCACATTAACCGAATCAAACAAAACTGTACAAATTCTGCACAAACCAGCACAAACGTAGCACAAATGTTTGATACCAGTTTTGTTTGATTCCATTAATAAGGGAGGCTGTCTGACCTTTTGGTCTTTACAATGTGCTTTATATATTCAAAACACTTTTATCAAGAAAACTTTTATCAATATCTTAAAAACAATAGCGGCACAAATGAAAATTTCTGCTGCACAAACCAGCACCTATTTTGTTGAGGGGGACCAACTTCACTCAGGTCTCAGGTCCAGCAGTCTTCTGATCACTCATAATATAGTGCAATACTTCTGTATTGCAGTATATCATGGTGGTCAGCATACTGCCAGGATCTAATACATTAAAGGGGTATTCCCATTACAAATTAATGTCATTCTTTTTATGATAAAAAGTTATACAATTTTCCAATAGACTTTCTATATCAATTCCTCACCGTTTTCTAGATCTCTGCTTGCTGTCATTCTACTGAGAGCTTCTAGGTTTACCACTAGTGGACAGAAATTTGACCAGGGTGACACAGGTATATATTACAAAGTCTTTGTGGACTATTACAAAGTGTGTGGGGGCTATTACTAAATGTGTGGGGGATATTACTAAGTGTGTGTGGGATATTATTTAGTGTATGGCGGCTACTACTAAGTGTGTGGGCCATTACTAAGCATGTGTGGGTCTATTACCAAGTGTGTGGAGGGCTATTACTGAGTGTCAATCAGTCAATGTGGGGGGACTAACTGAATGTAGTGGGCTCTTACTGAGTATTTGGGGGCATTAATTAGTGTCGACGTATTATTATTATAAGTGGGGGTTCATTTCAGTAGCTTGGAAGGGGCAATAATCAGAAAGTTAAGAATAGGGACATTGAGGAGACCTTATTTAGTGTGGGGTTTATATTCACATGGTATTAGTTAAGGGGCACGGTAAGGGGAATTAGTGGGGTTCACATTAAGGGGTATTTTTTATATATATATATATATATATATATATTTTGAATATTAATATAAGATGTAGCAAGGTCAGTTTTTAATGTGATAAAGTTCTGAGACACAGACAGGCTGGACGGCAGAAATGCGGTTTCCTTGCGGCTTTTATTGGCAGCCAAAACAATGCAGCTTTACAGGCACTTAAAATAAAACAAAGCGGCAAACAAAAGCGGGCTCGTCTGAACACTACCTGTACATCAGCAGGTCCCTCTCTAGCAAAACAGCGTACTCACAGTGACTAGTGAGGGAGTAATCTGAATGGAATATATGCACCAGCTATTACCTTTCCAGCCGCTGTCCTACAATTACTATATACATATGGGTCATATTACATCACTAAAGGGGTATGTTACAAGGTGTGATGGGCACAATTGTAACAATGTACTGTGTATAAATCAGTTAGGGGAATATTATGCTGTGTGGGGCTATAAATAGGTACCGTAGACTGTGTAGGGCGACAACTAAAGGCAATATAAAGTGATGGGCATGTTACAGTGTAGGACCTACAATGGGTGAATTATACCAGTGATTTTCAACCTTTTTTGAGCCGTGGCACACTTTTTATACTTAGAAAATCTTGGGGCACACCACCAACCAAAATAGCACAAAATGACACTAAAACAGCCATATTATACATATAGTTAATAATATAGATTCTAAATTTATTTTACTCAGTGTAAAACCTGGGCCTGTTTCAATAAACACAAATGGGATATCCTGGCAGGAATGATTGATGACGTTCCGCTATCGTCGCATTCATAACGCGACGCTAGCGCACAGTGGGCGGGGCTCGGGTCGATCGCATATGCGTTTCCTGGGAAACGCATGCGATTAATGACCCGATCGCATGCGTTTCTCTGGAAACGCATATGCGATCGCCCTAAACTCCGCCCCCTGTGCTCTAGCGTCGCGTTATGAACGCGGCGCTAGCGGAACGTGTGAACGCGCCCGGAAAGACACACACGAAGCTCTTCCTCAACAGTTCTCAGTTTCTCCCTGTTTTTAGTATATGGTGCTGATTATTATGTGGCTCATATACTGCAAAATAAAGGGGAACAATGAGAAGTACTATGGCCATGAGGCCAGAGTACAAGTGCCGGCTCATATACTCAGCATATGAGCTGGTACTTGTAGTACTCCAGCCTCATGACTATAGTATTTCTCATTTTACATTTCTCATTGTTATATGCAGTATACTGCTGGAGTACTAAAAGTACCAGCTCATATGCTGAGTATTCTGCCAACAGTTCATATACTCAGGCAAAAGCTCATATAGTCAGCATTATTGGTGGGCATTACCTTGGCGGTGGGCAAATGCGAGAGTCTCTCCGCTCTAAGGATGATGCGCCGGCCTCAGTGACGTCATTTTGTCACGCGAGGTTCAAAGCTTGCACATGTGTTATTGTACACGTCTCCTACATTTTAAGAAGCCATGACTGCGCATTGCTGGGAAACAAAACACAGGGGGCACCATAGTTTGGGGAACTTTCCCCGCGGCACACCCGACCATGTGTCGCGGCACACTAGTGTGCCACGGCACACTGGTTGAAAATCACTGACTTATACAATGCGTTGCAATAGGGAGCACTGTTTCTGTGGTACTAGAAGAAATAACATTGTGAGGGGGCCAATTTTTAAGGGGCAACGTTAAAGTGCAGTGTGGTAAACTCATAAACTCTGCAGGGATGACGTGTGAATGGAGGAAGAGACATAGTTATGGTGGGCCTAATGGCTGAATTAAAAATAGAAAATTATCTAAGAGCATAAGTTGACGATTGACCAAGATGAGAGAAGAGATGTAGGGAGGTGCAGCATTGTAGCGTCTGCACTGAAGGACAAGTCTGGCTGCTGCATTAAGAATAGATTGTAGAGGAGAGAGTTTAGTAAGTGGAAGACCGATTAGTAGGGAGTTACAGTAGTTGAGATGAGAGTGTATCAGAGCTACAATTAAAGTTTTACAGCTTTTAAGAATAAGAAATTAGCAGATGCTACAAATAGAGTGTGTAAGTGATTGAAAAGGTACAAAGGAGAGGTCAGAGTCCTGTACAAAGCCAAGACAGCGGGCCTGCTGCCTCTAGTCATGGTGATACCAAAGATGGAGTAGAAGAGGTCAGGGTTGAGTTGGTTAGTAAATGGTGGATGGACAAGAAAAATGTCATTTAAGTCAATGGAAATAAGAGACTTTGAAGGTCATTGGGGACTTTAGAGTCATTTTAGTGTAGTGAATAGTGCGTAAACCAGATTGTAAGTCATCGAGGAGGATATTACCTACTGGTTGGTAGTTAACTGCACTGGACTGACCCAGACACTTTCTTTAGGAATGGGGGTTACGATAGCGAGGCGCCAATAATGTCAGTTTTCTGGCGGAGACTATAGTAAAAACCAGTGGCTGGGCGTTCACAGTCCTGCCCAGCCAAGGTCCCCAAAAAAGTGGTGTTCAGGTTGGTGAAGCCAGGAAACTGACAGGGAGGGTGAGATTTATGTGCCTTCTCTTCCACAAAACTGTCAGAGAAGGTATAATGAATCTCCCCCACTTTGCCAAATCTGGTGCCGTATATACGTCCTCCATACGTCAGTGTGAATGTAGCCTAAGGCCTCTTGCACACTAGCGTTGCGTTTCACGTCAGGGTGCAATGCGTGAAAAACTGACGTTTTGGCTGCGTTTTTGTTCCATTTTTCCTTGGAGTAATTTGCGTTTTTTTTGCGTTTTCGGCGCATTTTTGACGCGCGATTCAATGGGAGACTCGAGCATATTTCAAAGGGACCATGGTTTGGGATTAAAATGTGTTATTTAATTGAAAAATAATGTCTTCTGATAATTTGCAAACATCGGCGATCTATTCTTCACTGTTCCGCGCGTATATTATCTCCCGACAATTTAGCAGATGTGAAGAACAGTGAAGAATAGAATAAAATCATTGTACACAGTGAACACAGTGAACACAGGATCATTTAAGATAAAAACACAGTGCAGAACACAGTGCAGAATAGATTACAGATGTTCGGCACATCTGCTTACTTGTCGGGAGATACGCGCGGAACGGCGCGAACAAAATAGCATGTGAAGAACAATATATATGTGTGTGAAGAACACATTGCAGATGTTTAAATACATCTGCAATGTGTTCTTCACACATATATATTGTTCTTCTCCCCGCGGTGTAGACAGGGCACGGCGTGAGCGCGCACAAAGTTTCCCAGGTGTCGCCCACCCTCCCTTTACTCGTAGCTGTACACACAGGCGCGGGGTAACGTCTGCTGAGCGGTGCCAGTGACATAGGAAACCTTCACACACCGCCAGGTTCCCCTTCTCTGTACGGGATAGCAGCCGCAGGTGTCGGGCTGCGTGCTCCCGTGTACAGCAGGTGCCTGCTGCCGTCCTCCTTGCGGCGCTGCAGGACTTTGAGTGAGGGAACAGCTGCATACTACACAGTCTCCGAGCCCTCGTGTCCCCTCTTCTCCTGCGACAATGGGACAGCCCCAGCAGTGACACGGCACCTGTGCAGCACACATTAAGGGGGTGGCGGCTGCTTACTATTGTCATACGTCCCTGACGTGTATGAACGCTGTGCTACATGACTGAGGGAAAGCTTCAGTTACATGGAGGGCAGGCAGTGCCGCATACAGTACACACGGGAGTGTTATCTGATAACACCCTGCGGGAATGTCCTGCGGGGGAGAGGAGGCGCTGCCAGCCGCGGTGTAACCGATGTTATCCACTACAAGGATGGGCACATTGTTGTTCAAAATAGCATGTGAAGAACAATATATATGTGTGTGAAGAACACATTGCAGATGTTTAAATACATCTGCAATGTGTTCTTCACACATATATATTGTTCTTCACATGCTATTTTGTTCGCACCGTTCCGCGCGTATCTCCCGACAAGTAAGCAGATGTGCCGAACATCTGTAATCTATTCTGCACTGTGTTCTGCACTGTGTTTTTATCTTAAATGATCCTGTGGTCACTGTGTTCACTGTGTACAATGATTTTATTCTATTCTTCACTGTTCTTCATTGTGTTTTTTTAATTAAATGCTCGATCGCGAGCAGGGGAAATAATGTTATTCTGGTCACCTAGCAACCCTTACGTTTAAAACGCATTGCACTCGCATTGCACTTGCAATGATTGCGAGTGCAATGCGTTCTTGATGCATCTCCATAGACTTGAATGGGGCGTGAAAAACGCGCGTGACCCGCAAAAATAGAGCATGCTGCGATTTTGACGCGCGTGCAAACGAACGCAAGCACGCGCGTTAAAAACCACGCTAATGGAGAAAGACCCATTGAATACAATGGGACAGAGTGCAATGCGAGTTCTGAGCGTCAAATGCACGCGCAGAACTCGCGCGTGAAAAACGCCAGTGGAGAAGGGGCCTAAGGCTGTAATGTATTAAGATTATGTAGTAAAATTGCTCTTGTACTGTATCCATGTAGTAATCTTTGTTCTGGTAACATATCTTGGAGGTCACGTTGCTTCCGTGGCTGTTTCTAAGTAGTAATTTTGCTTCTGGTAACGTATCTATATAGAAGGCTTGGTTTTGGTAACATATCTATATAGTAATCATCGTTCTGGTAACATTTCTATAAAGTAAGATTGGTTCTGGTGCCAAATTTATATGCAAGTAATATTGGTTCTAGTAACATATGTAAGATTGTAAGATTGATTTTTCTACTGTCCTCATGCAATACATCTAGTTATATTATGTTATATCACTGTTTTTATGCAATAAACATCAGATTAAAACCTCTTGACCATCCATGGGAATAGCACAGAAGTGTGCCTTTTACAGTCAATCATGCCTTTTACAGTAACATGAAAACTCATGCATCAGGCATTTTTCTGTGTAGAAGTTTGGATGACTAATGGTCCCAAGAATGTCCCCATTCCAAGAATGTCGCTGTCATGGTGCATGCATGACTGACTCACTCATTTCATTGTATCATAAGGGCATGCGGCCAAACAAAAAGGAAGCAAGAGGCTGAGGCAAGGGCAACCGTGTGTGGGAGGAAACTGTGCTCTGTCAATACCGGCAAAGGATTTCTCCCTCACAAAACACCGAGCAAGTCTGGATGAGACAGACGGTGCATGAGAGGAATGTGTGTGAGGTGCAGGAGCAGTGCAGACACGGAGGGCGGCTGAGGGCGGGAACCGGGCGGGCTCTGCGCTCTGCCCTCACTCCTACACTTTATTTCCAGCAGCTCTAAACATCGCACACTGTTATCTCAGGGAGGAAGACACAATAATATCTCTGCGAGACTAACTGCAGTGCATACTAAGAGGGCACTTGGAAGCTGCTGCCAGGGCAAATGGCACCTCAGGAGGGGTGAGATGAGGGTGTCATGTATCTCAGGGAGCTCTATCAGTGATCTCTAGTGATGGGACCTGTGTGTATGGAATAGACTACAAGGCACATGACTGTACAGCTCTGTGTATCTCTGACCATGGAGACTCTTCTGTCACTGCTGGCAGTCCTCACAGCTTCTGCACTGGCTACAGGTTGGTCTTTCCATCATATTATATTACATGTGTGTTATGTATTATACCATAGTAGTGTTGTCATCACGTGTCAATGCAATGAGTGCCCTTCCAGCTCTTCACTTTATTTGTTAATAAATATGTATTAAGGAAAAAGAAAAAATAACCGGACTCTGGTTGTGAAGATCAGATCTTGTATTCTCCCCTTGTGATGTTAGAGGTTATGTGGCAGCTTGTGGCCGTGGGACAACAAATGTCACACTGCCAGTCCCAGATAATGTCAGTGGTCCCAATGTGGTCCTAAATCCTTTGTCCCAGCAATCAGTCTCAGCAGGTGCCATGTATTGTATGATATGAAGAGGAGTTAAGAAGCCAAGTTTGCATCTCTGATACAGATTGATTTTATTCTTTACTATACCAGAAATTAAATACTAGGAAATGAACGTTGGCGCAAACCGGTGTGAAAAGATTTTTGGGGCAGATTTTTTCAAGAAAAAAAATTCCACTGTGGCACTTGATTGTCGTCACTGGTATTATATGAGCAGCTCTAAATTAAAATACTAATTACAAATAAAATCCATAGACTAGTATTCAGGGGTCCTTCTATCATGCTTTCTTTAAGATATCAAAGAAAATTAAGCAAACCTGGAGCTTGGAGGGGGGGGATAAAGTTTTAATACTTTTAATAGTGATGGCTTATCTTCAAACACCATTATCTGATGGTAAAGTTACAACCCCCAGCACACCCACTACCAGGTACCAGAACTAAACAATTTATTGAACTGGCATCAGGCGGCTCCAACCACTTGTATTGGCCACGCTACTACCTCTCTTTTAATTAAATGGGGGGTAAAGTAGAGAATGGGTCCGGCTGTTGGCGCCAGAAGCTGCTATGTGCAGATAAGGTGCCATGTGTCACCAACAATAATGACCTATCCTATGGACTATTACCTTTAAGCCAGTAATATCTTTTGTTAAATTTTTGTTGTTAAATTTGGCACCAACTACAGAAAAACTGATTTCAAATTTTCTCTCCTCATAAGACGTGGATCTCACCAGGGGCAAGTTGTCTATCCGTATAAATATAAGGATCTTTGCTGACTGTCATTGGTGCTCAGTGCTGGTTTATATAGATAAATGCTTCATTTAGTTTCTTTTTCGGTAACTGATTTTAGTATTGTTGTGTGACTAATACATGAGCCTTATGCTGCATTGTGTTTGTGCAGATGCTGCTTGTTTAGCTAGGACATCCATTACATAATGTTACATAGCTGAACACTTTCCCAGTTTGCAATTGTTACTCATACAGCTCTCTGGATTAACACTTTCTTTACTATGTTTCTGCAAGTGTAGTTCTCACACTGGTCCTCCTCATGACCAGGAATTCTTCAAGGCATCTTGGAATTTAAAGCGTGTGACTTGTCCTAGTGAGTTTCTGCATCCTAAGAACCTGCCTGGGAGAGAGGATGCTGTCTGCCAGGTCCTGTGCTAGAGGATCATTGAATGGCAGCCAAGCCTCTCTTTGAAAAAGTTTTCCCTTTATAGTCACACTACCAAAGTGGATATCATATCTACATGATAAAGTGGCCACAAATCTTCCTACCCCTTTATAATGCTGAATCCTTGTGTCCTAAAATGGGGGCATGCGCAAATAGTGCCGATAGCAGGGTAATCGTTTCTTATTTTTTCCCCTATATTTATGACTCTTGTGTCTGAGAAGTATATTTTAGTGCCTTTACTATGAAGTTTTTTAAGTTTAACTTTTCGGGTAGGTCTCTCTAGATTGGTTAGGCTTAGTTTCTAATGTTTCTTCTGTTGACTGCCTGCATTGGCTATGTGGCTATACCTATTATTTTCCTCTTGTTTTGATTGGTGCTACAGTTTTCTAGCCTGTCTAAACTGCAGCTGTCAACTATGGTGAATAATTCAAGACCATGACCTAGGGTTTCCTCTGGGAGAAATCCATAGATATGTGAGGGATTTCAGGGATAATTCCCTAGAGACTGTTTCCTGCTGTAGCCTATTCAGATTCCTAGAAGCCATAGAGTAGCCTACCAGGAGAGCTCATCTACCAAGAGCCATTCAGTAAATGTCTTCACTCATGTCAAAACATAATGGAGTCATCTCATAATGCACACTAATGATGCCAGATGGAAGCCATTGACATATGGATATCCCTGAGCCTCCAACAAAACATAAACAGTAACCAACATAAAGAACATGAATTAACATGTAAATTGATGCCAGATGGACCCCATTGACAGGAATTTATAATGTGGCCCTTTAAGTTACATTACACTGTCTGGTGGACATGTACAACTGCTTCTCAATAAATTAGAATGTCATCAAAATTATTTATTTTCAGTAATTCAATTAAAAAGTGACTCATATAGAGCCATATAGAACAATTACAAACATAGTGAACTTTTTCAAGTGTTTATATACACTCACCGGCCACTTTATTAGGTACACCTGTCCAACTGCTCGTTAACACTTAATTTCTAATCAGCCAATCACATGGCGGCAACTCAGTGCATTTAGGCATGTAGACATGGTCAAGACAATCTCCGGCAGTTCAAACCGTGCATCAGTATGGGGAAGAAAGGTGATTTGAGTGCCTTTGAACGTGGCATGGTTGTTGGTGCCAGAAGGCTGGTCTGAGTATTTCAGAAACTGCTGATCTACTGGGATTTTCACGCACAACCATCTCTAGGGTTTACAGAGAATGGTCCGAAAAAGAAAAAACATCCAGTGAGTGGCAGTTCTGTGGGCGGAAATGCCTAGTTGATGTCAGAGGAGAATGGGCAGACTGGTTGGAGCTGATAGAAAGGCAACAGGGACTCAAATCGCCACCCGTTACAACCAAGGTAGGCAGAAGAGCATCTCTGAACGCACAGTACGTCGAACTTTGAGGCAGATGGGCTACAGCAGCAGAAGACCACACCGGGTTCCACTCGGATTGCGACATTCGGATGGTAGGGTCAGAATTTGGTGTCAACAACATGATAGCATGGATCCATCCTGCCTTGTATCAACGGTTCAGGCTGGTGGTGCATGGTGTGGGGAATATTCTTGGCACTCTTTGGGCCCCTTGGTACCAATTGAGCATCGTTGCAATGCCACAGCCTACCTGAGTATTGTTGCTGACCATGTCCATCCCTTTATGACCACAATGTACCCAACATCTGATGGCTACTTTCAGCAGGATAATGCGCCATGTCATAAAGCTGGAATCATCTCAGACTGGTTTCTTGAACATGACAATGAGGTCACTGTACTCAAATGGCCTCCACAGTCACCAGATCTCAATCCAATAGAGCATCTTTGGGAGGTGGTGGAACGGGAGATTCGCATCATGGATGTGCAGCCGACAAATCTGCGGCAACTGTGTGATGCCATCATGTCAATATGGACCAAAATCTCTGAGGAATGCTTCCAGCACCTTGTTGAATCTATGCCACGAAGAATTGAGGCAGTTCTGAAGGCAAAAGGGGGTCCAACCTGTTACTAGCATGGTGTACCTAATAAAGTGGCCGGTGAGTGTATGTTAATGTTGATAATTATGGCTTAAAGCCAAAGAAACCTCAAAAGTCATTGGGGCATGTTTAGTATGCAGTCTATGCCAGAATTCTGGCAGACTGCTCATACATACATGTGCAGACTAGTTGCAGTTCCAGTGCATACTATGTGCAGTTCGCCTGTAGAGGGTGCAGGGTGTGACAGATTCATTAAATGCGTCGCACATTTTTCATGAATCTGACACCCCCTGAACTGCTCCAATAGAATGCACCAACTTTTTTTTGGTGCACCTTTCTGTCGGACACTTCATAATAAATGTGTTGCATGGTCCGAAAGTGCACAGGAACGCCCCTTTATGTGCAGAATTTTGTGTTTTGCTTCGGGCATAGTGCAGCCATGTTGCGTGTACCACAAATGTGTCTTTACAAATACATGTGCAAACAATTTGCACTAAAATGAGTGTGCAAAGTCAGACAGAAAATTGGTGCAAAGGCTTTAATTAATCCAGGCTATTATCTTAGAAAATTACAATAATTAACCCAAAACACCTGCAAAGGCTTCCTAAGCATTTTAAAAGGTCCTTTAGTCTGGTTCAGTAGGCAACACAATCATGGGGAAGACTGCTGACTTGACAGATGTCAAGAAGGCATTTATTCACACACTTCAGAAGGAGGGCAAGCCACAAAATGTCTGTGGTAAAAAATGCTGGTTGCTGCAGCCTTGATAGGATTGTTAAGAAAAGACTATTCAAAGCTTTTGGGGAGATTTACAAGGAGTGGACTACTGCTGGAGTGCTTCAAGAGCCACCACAGACGTATCCCAGACATGGGCTGCAAGTGTTGCGTTCCATGTGTCAAGCCACTCCTGACCAAAAGACAACGCCAGAAGTGTCTTACTGAGGCCAAGGAGAAAAAGAACTAGGCTGTTGCTCAGTGGGCTAAGGTGTTGTTTTCAGATGGAAGTAAATTCTGCATTTCATTTGGAAAGAAGTCTGGAGGAAGAGTGGAGAGGGACAATAAAAGCTGCTTGAGGTCTACTTTGAAATTTACACTTGATGGTTTGGGGCACCATGTGATCTGTTGGTGTGGGTCCACTGTGTTTTATCAAGACCAAAGTCAGTGCAGGAAATTTTTTAGCACTTTATGCTTACCTCTGCCAACAAGCCTTTCGGAGATGGAATTTTAATTTCCCCCGAACTGGGCAACAGTCCACACTGAAATACCAACACCTAATTTAATAACCACAGTATCAGTTTTCTTGATTGGTGAGCAAACTCGCCTAACCTGAACCACTTCAAGTATTGTTCCCTAACCTTCTTGTATCCGGGGACCGGCTGCACCCAAAATGTTTTTCCAGGGACCAGGCCGGGTAACACTCTAACCATGGTCCCTGAAAAAAGAATTGTTTGCCTCTAAATACATTGACGGGTGGATTTATTGCACACTGGATGTTCTAAATATGTGCTATTAAAGGACATTATTTGAGTTTACCACGAGCTGGACCTGGAATCTGTTTACATTCTGCTCAGCCCTTGAAGTGGGGTGGACTGTGCTTGATGTGAATCAACTCGGGAGGATGGTGAGATGGAACACACCTTTTCTTGTTGCCTGGTCTAAAATGCCCCCTTTCCTGCAGCTGCCCCATTTCTGTAGCACCCTTCTGTAGTGCCCCTTTTTCTGAAGTAATGTCTTGATAAGAAAATGACTTGTCTTTGGGCTTTTCACTGTGAGAAAAAAAATATACAAACCGTATATAGGCAAGTATAAGCCACCCTAAGTGTAAACAAAGGTACCGAATTTTACCACCAAAAACAAGGAAAACTTAGGCTTGAGTATAAGCCTATGGTGGGAAATACAGCAGGTACTCTTTTATAAAATGTCTACCCTCATCAATGAAATGTACAGCAGCAGATTCCCCTCACGAATAAAATGTCAGCGACAGCCTCCCTCATTAATAAAATGGCCCTGCATTGCTTCCCCTTCATAAAATGTCCCCAGCAGTGCTCCACGCATTAATGAAATGTCCACAGCAAAGCTCCATAAAAATAATAAGTCAACACTTAACTCTAATGCTCCTCTTCAGAGGAGATGAGAGAAACCAGACCCAATGCAGACAAGTTGCTATTGAAGCCACGTGGGCTTCCATGACACCTCTGCAGTGCCATCACCTGATGGCCTCCATGCCATGTCATTAGTGCAAAAGGAGCCCGACCAAGTATTGAGTGCAAGTACTGTACATATATTTCTCTATTCCAAAATTTTTTTATAGTTGGTCTTATGTAATATTCTAATTTTCTGAGATAATGGGGGAAACATATTAATGTGTCACTCTCTAGACCAGTAAGAGTAGAACTAGATAGTTCTCTACTGGGCCAGATCAATCACTGTCTGAGGCTAGATGATTAATCTGCAGCAGGGCATATCAGGTGCAAATCACTCTGGCATAGACAGATTGATACATCTCCCCCAATGACGGTTGGGTTTTCCTTGGCCGTAAGCCGTAATCATCAACATTAACTTAAATAAAAACTTAAAAAAGTGTTGTTTTTTTTAAATCTATAAAAAGAGATTTGAAAAGAAAAGATAAATGTGGCATTCTTTAGGACTTTACTCCAGAAAATTCCCCCAGATTTTGGGACATTTTTGTCACTGTTTTGGAGATAACTAGACCATGCTTCCTCTTACCAGAGTTCACACCCTTTTGTTGTGCTAGCCACAGAAGTGTCTCAAAACTGCCTAGAACTCTTAATAAATGTTTTTGTTTTGTTTTGTGGGAAGCAAGGACTCCATACATCTTATAGCACTGTGCTCAGTCTTTGAACAACGGCAAGTGCATTTGGTGCCGGCTTAACTAATGACCTACCATTAAGCTGAACTTGTTTTCTAGTTCCGGAAATCATCTTCAGCTCTAGGAAAGTAAACCGAAATACATAACACAATCCCATATGTTTATAAAGAATATATACCTTCACTAAAAATTCCACAAATGTTTATGCAAATCATGTTATGATACACATATACTCCATTACCTTTCATTTTCAATAAAAAAGAGCATTTAATATAACTGTTTTGATTCCTCTTTTAGTTTATACAAGTTTAAATGCTAAAAGCAATAACTCTGAAATTATAACTCCCAAAATGTGTAACATGCAGCTTGTGCAGTAGGAAAGTATTTGGGTAATGGACACAAATAAACATCTCCAAAGGCATTCATCTACAGATTAGGCTCCTAGACTATGTTCTTTATTCATCAGCTCCTTTGATCCTGTCATTATTCATACACTGAGGTTTCTAGTTTTATCTCTTGGGATCACTTTCTCTTTACTTAGGGGATAGACAGAAAGATAAGACAATAAATAAAGTTTAAAGTGCATCATATTAAAAATTCTGTTTTATGAAAGTGAACCATTCTTCATAACACATGTAACTGGAGGGCAGGACAGAAAATTCTTATAGTAACAGATCAAAGTATCGATGTTAACCTCTTAGTGAAGTGGCCTGAAAAGGCTCTAGTGACCGGGCAAATTTTGGTACATGGCGGTTTAAGGCCCATTACTATTTTTTGGAATGTTACCTTAAAAATTTTTGCTTCGTTTTTTTCGGGACACATAGAACTAGTTAAAACGTAATAAAAGTTGAAACATAGTTTTCAAATTGACTCAAAATGAACAATATTAATACATTTCCTATTTTGTTTCAGTTGTTTTGATTCATATATAATATGTATAGTCTTGGGCAAACAGCAATGGTTTTGTAGTGTAGGGGGGATTTTTATTTTTAATTATATGGGGAAATGTGAATGTATTTTTAGCAATATTTGTAAATATTTTTGTGTATGTGTGTTTTTACCCTATATATCCCCATGAGGTCATAATAGACCTGGGGGACATTTTCACAGAAAATCAGCAGGCGGTCCAAGATGAGTTCAACTTTTGTTCTACCAAAGAGGACAGCAAGGTGCATTCGTTTTAAAGCTTGTGGGCCTTTGTGTTTGCAGTTGGAAAACCATGAGCTCACACTTCCCTAACAAGTAAATAGATCATTGGGGCAGATTTATTGGCATGCAAGGCATGAAAAAATGTGTACTTCTTGGCATGATGGCTAAGAATTGTGACCCTTTGAGGGGTTTTCTAACTCCCACAACACGTTTGGTGTGATGGCGCATGGGATATTTACTATAGCTTGGGCCAGAAAACTAGCAGAGGCTATAGGTGAAATCTCTGACATAAATCTGAGTGCAGCCGAAGCCTTTTAGAAAATCCGGTGTAACCTGCACCAGCGGGGAGAATGTTAAGACTGCCGCACGATGCACCATCTCTTAAAGGAAATCTACCACCAGTATCAAAGATTATAAACCAAGCACACTTACAAGCTGGTGTGTGCCCCTCCGTGAGTGTCTGCTCTTATTTTAGCTCCTTGTGCCCTTATGCCCTTTGTATTTACAAAAAAAGACTATACAGATTATGCAAATGAGCCTGAGAGGCTTTAGGCTCAATTAACAGCTAGGGGGCTGGAGCCCTGCAGGCTCATTTTCATAACTTTTAAAGCCTTTTTTAAAAAAAAACAAGGGCATAAAGAGCTAAAAGAAGAGCAGATCCTGCCAGAGGGGGCACACACCTACATGGAAGTTTTCTTGGTTTAAAATCCCTCATCCTGTGGATAGATTTCCTTTAATAACTTTCCCTAACGTGTTTGATACTTTACAGAACAATCATTTTACAGAAGTGTAGTTTTATACAAATTTTATACAAAGGATCTTGGTGCACCCGGGGCCAGGGCGCGTGGCTGTGACTTCTGATGCATCTGTTTTTTTCTTAACACTGCCCAGGTCAACCCTTTTTACATAATGATTGACATCCCCCTTAGAAAGAAGGAGTAGAAAGCAGAAAACAGGTGCACCTGTGAACATGGTCATACCCAGAGAAATTGGATCAGTTGGGAGCCTGTTGGAGGCTTACAGGCTGTGATGTAAGATCTCCTATCACACCCACTCTAAATCCACTACCCCCTGTCAAGATTACAGTATACTATTCTACGTTATATTATTCTATACTACAATTGAAATTTTTATCCAGCGTTAAAAAATGTAATAACATAAAGTCATAAAACATACGATATCCAAAACCATCTGAAAATGTATTTTGTAAGTAGTATATACAAACACCATAGAATGCACATCACTCTGTACAGGGCTCTAAACGGGACTGTGGGTCAGAGTCAGGGAGGGAGTCAGTCAGTGACCATTTTGGCAGAGTGGTGATAAAATGAACCAACTCCACAAATATATAATAATTATTATAATATAATTTATTCCTGATCTAAGGATTTAGGCCAGGGCTGTGGGGAAGTGCTCCTTACACACTGCAACAGCCTTGGAATCTACAGCATGGAGGGGCTCTGTGAAGTGCCCCATTAGCTCTTCAGGCTCATTAGCATAATTTTAAGTGTGAATATTAGAAGGAAGGAAACATTGATAACAAATATAAGAATATTACCACAGTTATAGTGCCTGGATCTATGAATAAGTGTCCCTGGTTTATCCATGCTTGATTTTGATGGTAGATTTCTTTAAAGTTGAGCTATATGAAAATATGGCCCTTGGACCAATATTAGTTGCACTCACTGCTACCCGCTTCTGCACCAATGAACAATTACATTATGTCAGCACTGCAAGAGAGACCAGGAAAAAAGATCTGCAGAGTAGTGGAGTCGGTGACTGTTTTGGTGGAGCTGGAGATGCTTTTAAATAAAATCAGTGAAGTCAAGTGCAATTGTGAAATGGAGGAAGACAGACACACAGGTGTACAATGTAAAAAGACAAAGATCACATATATATAGTTCCACAGTTCCAATGTTCCAAAACGAAAAAGGTTGTTGACACTGACAATAGATCTTTTTGACAAAATAAATACATTTATTATAGCCCTCTTGTCGATAGGACACAACACATCACTGTTTAGTTAGTGATGGGCTTCGGGTGTGGTGGCCACAGCTGAGGCTTTGGATAAAAACGATGGATGAAGGTGCATTCACACATCACATTTCATTTGCGTTTTTGAAATGCAATTGAAACGCAATGTGTGAATGCACCCTGAGGAGAGTTTATTTTAGGCTGCAGACAGCAATGATCTCCTACTCTCAATGCTATGGCATATATTCTGATTACTCTATAATGTGTGCTTCAGAAACCAGCAAGCAGTCTTATGTCTGACAAACTTATCCAGGGAAGAAGATGGAAAAATACCTATAGAAAGACTCCATGCAATACACCCCTCCCACCAGACATATTGATCACAATTTATGACACACACTCTTCCTTAGAATAAATTCACATGACCATAGGGGGGGGCGTATATACGTCCCCCATTGGCTGGCAATGGACACACGGAGCTGTACGGTGCAGCAGACGTGCGGCACCATACGGTTCCATACCTGGGGAAAAGATATGCCTGCCGTGCTATGGTATGGCGGGCACATGTTTGTCTGAATATAGCCTTGTACTTCCTTATAGGCACAGTCTTCTCTGGTGTGGCATCCTGGTAACTGCTGAAAGTCATGGATGGTCAGGAGGAGAAGCTGCGCAGGGGTAAAGCTAAACTTTACCAGGGCCTGTGAGTCACTAGTAACAAGCTGTGCACCAGTGTATCTATTCTCTGACCAGGACACCTTTTTATGTGTAGATGTATATCAAAGTAGAAATATCCAGTTCCTGGAAACACTTCACTGGAAGTACATTTGCAGATTGTGTAAGCAATATTGTTTGCTTCTTTAAGGAAAACCTTGACAGATGGGTAATAAGTACATGTAACATGCTGTATCGAAAAGAAAATGTATATAACTTGTAAAATATGCCTGGCAATGAATAACATTTTTGAGCCTGTAACTGGATTCTGGCAATGCTCAGCATTGACAAGTCTCTTTCTAAACTCTCGGTATAAATATGTTTAAAAAAAGACATGCTTAAAATATATATTTTTACATTGACAGTAAACTTCACCTCAGGAGATTTGAAGCCATAGCAGTGATGTCTGAAGTCAAGGATTATAGCAGATTTAGGATTTGTTATGGATTACTTAATCAGGGCTGTCAGAACTGTAATTGACATAAATTGTTATAATCGCAGACGTAAGATTAGGTAATTATCTAAGTACCAAAAACAGTTCAGGACTTTGTGGAGAATTAAGTGAGAATTAAGTCTGGTACTTCATACGCCGGGATTTAATCCAGAGATGACGATAGATTTGGGATGACCCCAAACAATCTTGTGAGTAGTAAAAACACCATTTTTGCAGCTGTTGTACCCTTTAGATGCAGGAATTATTAGTGACTGCGGCATGTGGAATGGTTGCGGGATTTATACAGCAATAACTGCAGGCTGAAATTGTCTGCTTTATGTTGCGTTTATATGCATTTTTGTTTGGATTGCAAAGTTTGAAATTTGTAATGGAATCTGCAGCAAATGACATGCTGCGCATCATAAATCCTCAGCGGAAATCCTTTTCCACTGCAGATTTTTATGCAGCATGTGTATGAGATTCGGATAAATCCCATTCAGCAAGCAACAGATTTTACATATAGCAATCTCTGCAGATGTTGTAACATAGGTTGTGGTTATACCAATGAGGCTTTTTACTATTTAAAATAAATTAATCTTTCTAATACTAAACTTCTTGTTATTTCACCATCTGCTAACCAACCCAACCCTGTCCTATACATCTTGGTCTATATTCTCAATGCATCAGCCAGGCTTGTCTTTCAGACCAAACAATACATGGCCGGCTGTGTTCCAGTCATTGCACTGGCTGCCAATCCATCTGAATTCAGTTTAAAATAATCACCCTCATACACAAAGCTCTGCATAATGCTGCACCTCCCTACCTCTCCTCTCTCATCTCAGTCTACCGCCCCACCTGTACTCTTCAAATTGCCAGTGATCTTGGATTATTCTCTACCTTAATTTGAATTTCTCACTCACGTCTCCAGGACTTCTCCTGAGCTGCACCAATTCTCTGGACTGCCCTTCCCTAATAACACCCAACCTCCAAAGTTTCCAACGTGCTCTTAAAACCCATCTCTTTACGAAGTTTATCACACTTGAAATTTCAACTATCTCTTTACTAACCCTTTCTGTGTCATCCTCCCATATGTTATCCAGCAAACACAAGATGGATACCAAGCTCCAGGCTTCTGTGCAGTCTCACTGACCTTGGACTTTGTTTATGAGATGGTGGCTAATGGCCGGTTCAGGCAGCAGCATTTTTATTTATTTAATAATTTTATATTGTTCCCTTATAAAGAATGGCTGGAGCATTATACAAGCTCTTATACCTCCTGTGTCACCCCCGTCCTTCCTCATAGACTGTAAGCTCTGGCAAGTAGGACCTTCACTCCTATAGTTTTATATGACTGTTTGTACTCTGTAACGTCTTATTTTATTTGTAAATGTTCCCTATGATTTGTAAAGCACTACAGAATATGATGGCGCTATATACCGTGAATAAAGATTATTATCATAAAGACAAACTGATGCATATTATTTTTAAGTAGTAAGACTATTCCATATACTTTGTAGTAATCTCAGTTACTGATTTGTGTTTTTTACATCTTTCTTTTTCTTTTTTTTTTTTCCCTTACTCCAGGGACTAACACAAGGACTGCAATAGTATATCATCGAGAGAAAGCCTGCAATCCTAGAATGGGCAATTTAGCCATTGGTCGGAGTTTATGGACAGACACAGTTTGTGGCACTAATAACACAGAACTATATTGCACATATACTGAATATCCAGACCAAACTTGCAAGGAACCAAAGTGTGACAAATGCAATGCTGCAGTTCACCGACTCTCACACCCAGCATCTGCGATGGCAGATTCAACGTTCAGAATCCCCCGCACGTGGTGGCAGTCAGCCCGGGATATTCAGAGAGAGATTATACAGTTAAATTTGGAGACTATATTTTTCTTTACTCATCTGATTATGGTTTTTAAATCTCCTCGGCCTGCAGCCATGGTTCTGGAGGGTTCACAGGATTTTGGTCTCAGTTGGCGCCCATATAAATACTTTGCCACAAACTGCACAGATAGTTTTAAACTTGAAGATGATGTTCAAGTAAAAGGAGCTCTCTGCACATCTCGATACTCACAAGCATTTCCATGTAGTGGAGGGGAGGTAAGTATTGAGGACTCATGCAAAAATATGTACTACGTTTTATTTTGCACTGAAGCCCAGCAGCTTCCAAATATTCCTATATCCATGTCTAAAAACCCTCCTAACCTTGGTGTGGCTGTATCTAGTATTTGAAGGACAAATTGAATGTCTTCTAATTTTTCAGTCTGCTTTAGTTTGGGCTTTAAAATCCACCAAATAAATACTGGGTTAAGTACCGGGTTAGGTTCCTTGGGTTTGTACTTAAGTTGAATTTGTATGTAAGTCAGAACTGTATATTTTATAATTGTAGTTCCAGACAAATTTTTTTGTACCAGTAAATTACTAAATGAAAGCAAGCAGAGAGCTTCATCAGAGGTCACAGTGGGCAGAGGGGTCCGTCTGTAACTAGGGGTCGCCTGTAAGTCGGGTGTGCTTTAGTAGGGGACCACCTGTATCCTTGATTGGTCTGTCCATTGTGAACAGTAACCTAGGAGTAAATACAATAAAAACCTTTTAGAGCTATTATATGCATATAAAATGAAACTATAACTCTGTTTCATAGCTGAAACCATTGGAATTATATGACACTATCTGCACCACTAAATGATTGCTTATACTGACAAGCCACGGTTTAGCTTCTTTTTTTAAGGCAACACGGCTTGAGCATAAACAGTGTGCACACAGTTGTGACATCAGTTGCTTTGAGAAACGCAGCGTCAAGTTTACTAGATGAACCAGGAATAATAAGGAATAATTAACTATTAAGCAAGATTTAATCAATAGAAATATTTATGTGAGCTTTCTGATCATTAGAATACAAGAATTATATGATTTAATGTTGTTTGTATTTCAAATGTGGAAGTCAGGAAAATTAGTAGTGGAAAAAACAATCCAACTTTCATTCAGGTTCTTTTATAGTAAAATGATAGAAGCTCATGTAGTCTTGCATAGTCAGCCTTATTTTTCTGACATTAGTCATATTGTATTACAAAACTTGCCTTTAAGGTTACCAAGCCAAATCTCAGTGGGCAGGAAGCCAATATTATTGAGAATTGTCTATTAGATAAGCAAATGCTTTCAGCATTAATGAAGATTCGATAATTCATGTTATAAATGGAGAGGTCTGCTTTCAAAAATGTATGTATTGTCTTACATTTTATATTGTGATTAAAGGGGTTTTCCCTATGATCACATTTTAACACTTATATAGCCACAACACATCAATGCCTGCCTAAACTCAGTGATTACTAGAACATACACTCACCGGCCACTTTATTAGGTACACCATGCTAGTAATGGGTTGGACCCCCTTTTGCCTCCAGAACTGCCTCAATTCTTCGTGGCATAGATTCAACAAGGTGCTGGAAGCTCCTCAGAGATTTTGGTCCATATTGACATGATGGCATCACACAGTTGCCGCAGATTTGTCGGCTGCACATCCATGATGCAAATCTCCTGTTCCACCACATCCCAAAGATGCTCTATTGGATTGAGATCTGGTGACTGTGGAGGCCATTTGAGTACAGTGACCTCATTGTCATGTTCAAGAAACCAGTCTGAGATGATTCCAGCTTTATGACTCAATTGGTACCAAGGGGCCCAAAGAGTGCCAAGAAAATATTCCCCACACCATGACACCACCACCACCAGCCTGAACCGTTGATACAAGGCAGGATAGATCCATGCTTTCATGTTGTTGACGCCAAATTCTGACCCTACCATCCGAATGTCGCAGCAGAAATCGAGACTCATCAGACCAGGCAACGTTTTTCCAATCTTCTACTGTCCAATTTCGATGAGCTTGTGCAAATTGTAGCCTCAGTTTCCTGTTCTTTTCTGAAAGGAGTGGCACCCGGTGTGGTCTGCTGTAGCCCATCTGCCTCAAAGTTCGACGTACTGTGCGTTCAGAGATGCTCTTCTGCTTACCTTGGTTGTAACGGGTGGCGATTTGAGTCACTGTTGCCTTTCTATCAGCTCGAACCAGTCTGCCCATTCTCCTCTGACCTCTGGCATCAACAAGACATTTCCGCCCACAGAACTGCCGCTCACTGGATGTTTTTTCTTTTTCGGACCATTCTCTGTAAACCCTAGAGAGGGTTGTGCGTGAAAATCCCAATAGATCAGCGGTTTCTGAAATACTCAGACCAGCCCTTCTGGCACCAACAACCATGCCACGTTCAAAGGCACTCAAATCCCCTTTCTTCCCCATACTGATGCTCGGTTTGAACTGCAGGAGATTTTCTTGACCATGTCTACATGCCTAAATGCACTGAGTTGCCGCCATGTGATTGGCTGATTAGAAATTAAGTGTTAACGAGCAGTTGGACAGGTGTACCTAATAAAGTGGCCGGTGAGTGTAGGCTCACAAGTACCTCTCAGGGCCACATGTGAGATACCTTTTGAATACCTATACTTTCCTATGATCACTGAGCATGTGTACTAGTCCTCCACTCCACTTGGAAGCACTGTCAATCCCAATTCTTTTCCAATCCCAATTTACTTTTTTGTAATAAACAAAAGCATCATAAACTAAAGAGGTGATCCTGAAAAGGAGGCACACACCGGCATGCCAGTGTGTTTGTTTTACAATCCTTGATCCTGGGGGTAGATTTCCTTTAAATAGTAAAACTTTCCTATCAAGTCAAAACTGTTAAGCTGTAATACCTAAAGGCTTTTGAAAAAAAAACAGTGTTATAAAAGGCACTTACGGCTCTTTTACTCCGTAACTTATTTTGGCTATTATATAGAAGAAATGATGCCAGAGTTTGAACCCATTTAAATTATTGCTTTTGGTCCCAGCATGATTTTGCTCTACGGCTGCTCTGCTTTGCAAAAGAAAGTGCAATCTTTTTCTCCAGTGAATATATAATAAGTACATAGGAAATTGAGTTAAAATTGAACTTTTTCCTTTGTACAAATAGGAACTGTCCGTGTTCCACAAATAGCAGCAAAACTTTGTATGTCTGACAAGGCGTCCAAGTGTCCAGGAATTTGTATTTTCCTGCAGTCTACACATTGTATAAAGGCTGAGAACATTTGGTCTCTTCATATTCTTCTGATATGTTATCAAAATGGATAAATGAACATTTCCCTGAACGTTACATTATAACATTCCTTTGATATCATGTGTTCCTGGGAGTACATTAGGACGGTTTATTTGAGGTTTTAATTTCAATTTTAGATAAGTTATTAATTTCAGATAACTTTCCAGGATAAACTGCTGCTGTGTGTGCTTGTGAACATGAGAAGGAACAATATTTGTGACCATTATCTTTTAGTTTGCATATTTAAGTGATTTCCCCTTTGTAGGCTTTTTTGTGACATTCAGTTTTCCATAAAAGGGTTGCCGGAGGTTGAAAAAATAGACCCCATCCTGATGTTGAGTAGTGTGTGCTGTAACAACTAAGCTCCATTCATCTGTATACAGTCTACAATAGCAGCTCAAACCATGGTCAGGTGAGGTGTTGTTTTTGGATGAAAGTGGCCATGTTTTTTAACCTCTAAGCAACCCTTTTAGCTGGTGGTTATATAGTAGCAGCTCATCATTCTTGTGATGAGACGTTCCTTGTTAGAAGCTATTTTGATTTGCATTAAAGAATGCGAACAGCTTAGTGAAAACTGGATTACTGACACATAGTTCATGGGAATAAGTGGCATATGATCCCTACACTGCTCTACATGACTCTACTCAAATGTGCATAATAACATAGAAATATGATGCATGGAGTCCCATCCACTGCACTTGGTCCCTGAGATTTGAACAGCACCCGGGTCTGTTTCAAGACTGAGCATGTGTCAGGATTTGGGACGTGTGGATCCACTGGACCACTACGGGTGGTGGTTATAGCCGACACCTGGGACCGTAGTCTAAGTGGCACCTTCTGCAGCAGGGTACCACCAGGTGATTCCACAGGTAGGGTACTCTGGTAACACAGGAACACGGCAACACAGCACTCAGGAGTAGGAACACACTGGAATGCAGGAATACACATGAACGCATAAGGCAAAGGAACGTAGGAGACACAGGAATGCAGGATAATCGTTAGGGAGCTTTTTCTAAGGCTGTGAGGCACAAAAATCCAGCAGGGTGTGATGGGAGAGGCAGGTTTAAATAGCCTTATGGGAAAAATGGCCAGCACCAATATACGTTGTGCTGGTCCTTTAAATATCCTGAGGCCAACGCGCGCGCACAGAGCAAGACTGGGACTCGGGAGCGGGGACAGGTGAGAGGCGCTGGCGCTGGGCCTGCGGGGGGTGAGGGGCATGGGTGAGCCCGCGACCCGAGATATGGGTTGCAGGACCACCCGTGACAGCATGTTCGTGTTAAGGGAGCTTTAATGTCTATTTCGGAAGGAAGGCGATGGGGGGGGGGGAAGCCTATTAAGTGGAAAAAAAAGGTTTTTATTCTCTGATCAGATGGAGGTAATTCATTAACACACTTGTGCCAAAGTTCTGGCAGATTTGGGCCAAAAAATGACTAAAATGCTTAAATGCCTTGCGCCACATTTGTCAAGGCTTTTAGAACATTTTTTTTGGCCTTTTACCAACCAGGGGGCGTGACCTCAAGAAACAATTTTTACTAAAATGCCCGTATTGTGCAACTTACAGTATGCTGTATTTCTGATATGACCTTCTTTCTGATTCCACTAGAATTATACGCCCCATTGTATAGTAAATATGATATGGCTTTTAACTAAGTTGTTTAGGAGGCCACCTATGATAGGAAAATATAAAATGTTATATATCATTCTTTATGAACAGATTGGTCAGTGCATGGAGTTTCTGATTTAACTCTCTGATATAATCCTGTTTTTTTAAAAAAAAACAAACACTGAATTAGAGAATGTGTTATTTTGTTATTCTAAGTATATTTAAGAATCTTGTCTTTGTGGAAATATTCCATGAAGTGAGTATTTTGTTCAATTGATGTGACCTGTCGAAGCAGAATGTTATCATACTAAACATTGAGGAAGTCTTGTTTACTTACGGTACTTGGAGCAAAATATCTCATTTTGCAAAAAATATATAAAAATGCAATTTTAGAAACTTGATGATAAAAAGTTCTCTAAATATGGAAAATAGTATACAATAAATTTTGGGCTTCTTATTTGAATAAGAACAGAGTTTTAGTCCACATGGTGTTTCATGTCGTGTCAACATGAAAGCTTCTTTACATAATTTTTTCCATAGAGGTTAAAGGGAGTCTAGCTGCAGTTTTGTCCATATAAAGCGACACTCAAATAAACTGCTCGCCTGCCCTTACCCTCCGCTGTAGTATCTTTCTAGAAGCCGAAGACTGTTGTTATTCAGAGAAGAGGGAAGGGACTGTTGTGTGAGATCTCATACCCAGTGCACCAAGTCCAGCTACAGTCCTGGAATATAAATCAATTTTTCACACTCCATAGCTTTAAATGGTCAAAATTACTTGTAGACACCATTTAATGGTGCTTGCTATATTGTTGCCTTTGTTAGTGTACCAGGCACAGTTCCAAAATCATAACATTGTATTGTTATTAAGTTAATATTATATTTTTTCCTGTGTAAAATGGAAACAATCTTTATTGGTGGATTTTATTTATTTATTGCTGCTTCTTGAGCTTTGAACATTGAGAGGGTGAGATCTCATGGTGATAGTTTTCCCTTGAGAACTCCTCCAATGACATTATAATTAATTATTTATAGAGCACCTTTAAATGACATGTGAGAAAATGTCTACAAATGAACCTTAACCACTTAAAGCACTTGTAGCAGAGGGGAAAATCAGAGAAAACATTTAGGAAAAAAAATGAACAGGTCTTACCAGGTGTTCAAATAATATGTCTAAAAACTTTCTGGTATGTGACAGGAAAGCACCTATCTAGAATGTGTGCTATGTGCTTGTGTATAAAATGACTCCTGAGAAAATGATGAAGATAAGGTGGACGGTGTTATGCATCAGCAATATGATAATAACATCTGTGGGAAAAATTTAGACCTGAATTTATCTCGTCAATTGTCAGCATGATTTTCTGGTATTTTATGAATGTGTTCACATTGTGAAGAATTCTATAGGAAATTGTTTCCTTCAATGCCATAACAGAAAGCCAGGAAATGTAGTTTGTCACATTTTAGAGCACTCTCTATGCATTATCCTACAATATTATAATAAACATTCATTCCAATGATGGAAAAAAGGGATGCAGGGGATATGGTGTTGTGTCTAAGGGCTTATGCACATGACAGTAGAGAACGCTAAAATTACGTACCTTTTCTGGCATTCCCGATGTCCTGCGCCACCCCCCATTTGTGCCATGCCCCTGTTTGTTTACAGAGGCAGGCTTGCTCCGTTCTGACAACTTCCTCCCGCCTGCCACTCCCGTTAGTCCCCTATCACTGCGCCTGATAGACATTGAAACTAATGAATCAGGCGCGGGGACAGGAGAAGGGTGGACGTGCCAGGCGTGCATAAGTTGTCAGAGCTTAGCGTGTCTGCCTCTGTAAACAAACAGGGACATGACACCAATGGTTGGTGGTGCAGGACACCAGATCGCCGGAGGTTAGTATAAGTTGTTTTTTTTATGTCCTCCCCAGGCCACCCATATATTTTGGACAACCCTTTTTATGGTACTATTCACAGCTATTAATCTGCTATTTTGCTATACAGTACAATACAATATAACTTTATTGATCCCTTTCAGGAAATTGCATTTTAGACACACTGTCTGTGCTAGGACTACATATAAGCATATAAATACACAAGAAACTAAAAGAAAATCATTAATGGGGGGCGTGGAGTTGTGGAGGGCAAGGTGGCTTATTGGTGGCTGGTGGCAACTCTTGTCCTTTGGGTGCTGATGGTTTTGTTTTACATTTTCATAGCTTTCTCGACGAAGGGGTTACAAAACCTTGCAGTACGGCAGGTAATTTGGTGGTAGCGCTCTCTTAATGTGCTCAGTTGATTTGCTATGAATTGTTACAGTGGGTGCGATTTGTTGGTTGTGAATTTGTGGATGCCTCTGTTGTGCCAAAACGTTTCAAAGCGACCTAGTGGTAAGACAGCTGTGCCCTGGGCACAGTTGGCTTACCACTAGGTTGATTATTAGTCAATAAACCAAGGTATAAAAAAAATTAAATAATAATAATCATTATAAATATAGTGCCATCATATTCTGTATCAATTAAATCCCCTGCAAAATCACTTCCGCCAAACTAGATGACAGTGATAATGTTCAGTACAGCCGTGTGACCCTTATCTTCTATCAAGCTGCGTGGAGGTTCTTAGCCCGATCACATACATGTACACAGAAGAGCTGGCACATGGTGCTTGTTGCTATTTTAGTTAGATATAATAGAATGTATGTAGATACTCACATAGGAAGACTCAGAAATAGCTCTACTTGCAGTTCAGTTCTTGACATTGCAATGAGGGAAACCCTTGTGGATACCATTATATATCTAACACCAACATGGTCTGAGAAATGCCTTACATAATATAGCTGTATTTGGGACATTAACTATATTCAGATGAGCAGTGTGCTATATGTGTTTACCCCATGTATCTTGTATAATACAATATTTATTGTAGCATGGTGGAAATTATTTATTTGTTGTCGATTCCATATGAATTTCTTTAAAAAGAGGAATATAGTAAATAGAGAAAAAGGTATAGAGTTGTAGTGACTGATTTACTGCTGCCTGGTCTCCAGTCACCAAGGTCTGGAAAGTATCAACTAGTCTTATTCCTAACTATCATGTGTCTTATTAACAGGGGCGGACTGGGAATTTAAAATGGCCCTGGAAAAAACTACAAAAGTGGCCCCATTTTATGGGCGGAGTAAAAACAAGTGGGTGTGGTCAGATTATGTGGGTGGAGTTATAACAGACAAATTGTTGGTAGATGGCCTTACTAGCAAAAGATGTTCTTGTTTTGCATTAAGTGAATCTAATGTGCAAAGAATGTTGCAAACACACGACCCGGTAAGCCTTAAATACCTTTCCCCTGTGCCATACATGTACAATTCAGAGAGAGAATATATGCTGCCTCCTATGTACAGGAATAATGCTACAATAACACATTTAGAATAACACATTCAAAATAAAACTACTACAATACCTTCTCCCATATACAACCCAACTACTATGATACTGCCCGCTGTGTACAAGAATATAACTACTATAATACTGCCCCCTATATACAAGAATATAACTACTATAATACTGCCTCCTATGTACAGGAATATAACTACTATAATACTGCCCCCTGTGTACAAGAATATAACTACTATAATACTGCCCCCTATATACAAGAATATAACTACTATAATACTGCCCCCTGTGTACAGGAATATAACTACTATAATACTGCCCCCTATGTACAAGAATATAACTACTATAATACTGCCCCCTATGTACAGGAATATAACTACTATAATACTGCCCCCTATGTACAAGAATATAACTACTATAATACTGCCCCCTATATACAAGAATATAACTACTATAATACTGCCTCCTATGTACAGGAATATAACTACTATAATGCAAAAAGAAAAGGAAGAGAAAAAATAGCTCACCCAGATAGATTCTCTTGTGGCCTGGTAGCGGCAGGTTGCACGGAGTCCAAGGTCCTGTCCGGTATCGGGACCACCGAGGAGGCAGATGGCAAAGAAAACAGAGATGCGGACTCCAGCAAAGAAGTTAAGAGCAAGTGAAGTTTTGTAAGATAAAAGTATTCAAAAAAATTTATTCCATCTTCATTAAAAGGAAAAAACTTGCAAATAGCAAGGTGGCAGGCATGGGATCACACAGACGACATGACATGAAAACACGGAAAAAGGGGGAGCTTGCGGTAGCGCGTTTCGGACCTTAAGCTGTATGGTCCTTACTCATACCAGGTATGGTATGGTCCGAAACGCTTAAGCTTAAGGTCCGAAACGCGCTACCGCAAGCTCCCCCTTTTTCCGTGTTTTCATGTCATGTCGTCTGTGTGATCCCATGCCTGCCACCTTGCTATTTGCAAGTTTTTTCCTTTTAATGAAGATGGAATAAATTTTTTTGAATACTTTTATCTTACAAAACTTCACTTGCTCTTAACTTCTTTGCTGGAGTCCGCATCTCTGTTTTCTTTGCCATAACTACTATAATACTGCCCCCTATGTACAAGAATATAACTACTATAATACTTCCCCCTATGTACAGGAATATAACTACTATAATACTGCCCCCTATATACAAGAATATAACTACTATAATACTGCCTCCTATGTACAGGAATATAACTACTATAATACTGCCCCCTGTGTACAAGAATATAACTACTATAATACTGCCCCCTATATACAAGAATATAACTACTATAATACTGCCCCCTATGTACAGGAATATAACTACTATAATACTGCCCCCTATGTACAGGAATATAACTACTTTAATACTGCCCCCTATGTACAGGAATATAACTACTATAATACTGCCCCCTATGTACAAGAATATAACTACTATAATACTGCCCCCTGTGTACAAGAATATAACTACTATAATACTGCCCCCTATATACAAGAATATAACTACTATAATACTGCCCCCTATGTACAGGAATATAACTACTATAATACTGCCCCCTATGTACAGGAATATAACTACTTTAATACTGCCCCCTATGTACAGGAATATAACTACTATAATACTGCCCCCTATGTACAAGAATATAACTACTAGAATACTGCCCATTATGTAGAAGAATATAACTACTATAATACTGCCCCCTATGTACAAGAAAATAACTACTATAATACTGCCCCCTATGTACAAGAATATAACTACTATAATACTGCCCCCTATGTACAAGAAAATAACTACTATAATACTGCCCCCTGTGTACAGGAATATAACCACTATAATACTACATATATACACAGAAGCGAACATGAAAAAAATCAGTATTTATCATATACAGCTACAGAAAACACATGAGATCCTCACCTATTGCATCCAGTGACATCAGGTGACGTTTCCTCGGATTGGAATCGTTCCTCATCTTCTCCTTTAGTTGCACCATCACCTTGTCTCTTCCTCCAGGTACACAGCATTCCTGCAGAGTTTACCACACAGACGTCTTATGTTCTACACCCAGACATATAATTAATGCCCCCTGCCCGCCCCAGACATATAATTAATGCCCCCCCCAGCCCAGACATATAATTAATGCTCTCTGCCTGCCCCATACATAGAACAATGGCCCCCCCGCCCCAGACATAGAATAATGCCCCCCAGACATAGAATAATGCCCCCCAGACATAGAATAATGCCCCCTGCCCTAGACATAGAATTAATGCCCCCTGTCCCAGACATAGAATTAATGCCCCCTGCCCCAGACATAGAATTAATGCCCCCTGCCCCAGGCATAGAATTAATATAAATAATGTCCCCATTCTATAACTTTAAAAAAAACAAAACATAATACTCACCTCTTTGGAGCAGGTTTCTTCCCGTCTTCCCTCGGTCTTCGGCGGCTTGGTGTAGAGGTGCGGGATAGTGACGTCACTGCTCCGCACCTCTTACACCAAGCCGCGGAGCTACATGGAGACAGGCGACAGCTGACGTCTGGTAAGTGTCAGCCTCCTCCACGCTACACAGGTCGCGCAATGACGTCATTTGCGCGACCTGTGCAGCTGCGTGTACACACAGATGCAGAAGCAGCGGTGCTGCGCTTCGTCTGTGTGCAAATTACTAGTACCTGCATTGTACGATCGTACGATGCAGGTACTATACAGTAAATGAAAATTTGTAGGGAGGGAGTGCGGGCCGGCCCCGTACCAGCTCCGGACCGGCCCCAGACCGGCCCAGGACCGACCGGCCCCCTGGGAAAATTCCCGGTGGGTACAATGGCCAGTCCGCCCCTGCTTATTAACCACTGTGACCATTGCGATGTTATGGGTTTTATTTGTTATGGTTATTTGTTTGCTAATACAATGAGATACAATTGTTTCTTTCCCACCGAGTCCTATATTGAGTTCTTACCAGTTCTTTTGTGTACATATTTTGCTTTAGGTTATTTACCGAACAATGTCACCGCCATATTCAGCTGTGGATCCCTATAGTGAAAAGGCGCAGGATCAGTTGAAAATAACTAACCTACGTGTACAGCTATTGAAGCAACAAAGTTGTCCATGTCAGAATAAGAATTTGGATATCAAGCCCCAGTCCCTAGCACACTATGCTGTTTATGACTTCATTGTTAAAGGAAGCTGCTTTTGTAATGGACATGCCGATCACTGTACACCGACAGAGGGATTTCGACAAGTCCGGACAACCAGCAAACTCCAGGTGGTGAGTATAAAATTATTTTGCAATAGAACTGAATTCAGGATACAACTGTTGATACTGCAGGCTAGGACTAAGGTCTGACGTGTGAAAGTTTGCATATCTGAAACCATTTTTTATGTTGCTGTATATGTTGTCCAAGTCAGCCTCATTTACTTTATGAACTTTACATGAGGTTCATATCAGACATTTTTAACACCAACAAGTATTCATTTTGAAATGTAAAAAATGGATGGGCTCTATAAAAGACAGATCACTGTTTTTCGGATCAATAAGCAATAAACAAAAAGCATGTCATACATAATATTGTTCATTGTCAAACAACACATTTGGATTTGAAAACAGCATTTCTCTAAAACTTCAGATACTCAAATTGTCTGCCAATTGCAGGGTTTACTCATTACAGGTAGTCTCCGACATAAAAATGCCCAATTTACAGATGACCCATAATTACCAGTCTGTTCCCTGTTACACTTACAAAATATTCCTATTCTGTCTTACCGTATATACAAATTCAACTTAAAAACAAACATGCAGAACCTTGTTCATAACCCAAAGACTGCATATATATTGAAACCCAGGCTTCTTATGGACCCTCACTTTTAGTATGGAATCTGAGGGATCCTGGTACTACAATACGGTAATGTAGCATCAGGTTAGTACCAATGCCTTTGTTTTTTATCACCAGCAACCATTGTGTTTCTTTGTTAACATGGTTTTAAATTCATTATCTTACAGAGGGTTTCAATGTTTGTGATATTTTTCCACTATCCATAGGAAAGATCATCAATATCAGGTCATTTGGGGTTCTGAGTGTTGGACCCCACGAATGTATCTCAACTCTGGAAAACCCCCTTTAATCTGAACAATAGTATTCATTTTTAAACAACGTAGTTCCATGACAACCTTGGTGATGATCATAGGAGATTCAGGGGCTTTTACTTTGGTTGATGATTGCCAATCTGTGTATTTAGAAGAAACCAGCTGCTATCACCTCCATGATCAATTGTGGTACTACAGAGCTAGGCATAGCGATGTACTCTGAGCAGTGGTTCAGCCCCAAGTTTCATACAGTTTTTTTTAGATACACTTCTGACTAGTATGACAAAAGGGGCCTAGCCTCAGTAAAAGGAAATGCACATAAAGTACTCCGACTAATAGGAGGTGCAAAGTGGGACTAGGGAGTCGCAAACACCCCAGATTTATCATCCAGCATCACACACATCAATCTGGTGCAGTATAACAACTTTCAGTCCAGTGGTGGAAAAACCATGGAATGGGTCACCAAGGTGGAACTCAGAGCCCTTTCTGTTGGCAAGCGGGATATCTTCCCACTTCCCACCACAGAGTTCACCAGACAGGACTCAAGGCATGGTCCAGCAGTCTCATAAATATGTCATTAATGTTAAAGGGGTTGTCTGAGTTTACTCTAGATCATATAACCAGCCGGGGGGGGGGGGGGGGGGGGGTTATGAAAAGAAAAAAGAGCTTATACTTACCTTCGTCGACACTCCCGTTGTCCTGCGTCGTCTCCCATCCCGTTTGTTTATAGAGGTAGGGCATGCCGACCCGACAACTTCTGGTCACTGGCTACAGCATTAAATCTAATGCAGTGTCCGGTGTGCAGCAGTGGTCGGGTCAGTGTCCTACCTCTGTAAACAAACAGTGGCACAACACATGAGACGACACGGGACAACGGGAGCACTGGCGAAGGTAAATATAACCTCTTTAATTTTCTTACTTTGTAATAAATATTTCTTCTTTTTTTAAAGTAACATTGTAGAAATTGATGCATTTCCAACTGAACTTTGAAAAGTGTTCTTTTGCATATGTTTTATCTACTTTTATTAACATGATGGTGACTTACAATTTTACATTCTACAGCTTTAACTTTGGTAATGTCCCAGTCATAAACAAAAATGTATATAAACTCTAAACTGATTCTCAAACATGTAATTTATAAAAATAAAATAAAAATAGTGGGCAACTAAAACAAATAGCCTGGTGAAGGCACAGCATTTCCCCATAAACTCTTAGGAATGTCATGTGAACTAGACAACTATTTGGTGCCATTCTCTAAAGGAACTTCCACTTCTAAATGTTGGCTAAATAAGTGAGTTCATACAGGGTTCAGCAAATATGAATTCTCTCACAGAAACCTCTATACTAGCCTGTAGACTGTAGTATACACAACCTCTCTGGATATCTGAATTCTGAAATTACAAGTACAACACATTTTGTACACCAGCTTAATATCTTGCAGCATCTGACAGAAGAGCACAGTATTTACTAATACATGGCCTGTGATACAGACAGCCACCCAGTATTGGAAAACTTTTCTTAATTATGGTTATTTTATTGGTTATTTAGTAAGATTTCTTTTAAATGTATAATGTTGCTAATCTTCTATGTGAACAGAACTCATTCATATTGATTTCCATCATACTGTATTAAAGATACCATGCACCATAAAGTAACACAGATGTTACCATAACCATACTTTAAAGAAACACCTTATAAAATGTGACTGGACGACTATAGCTTCATTACATATGATTACTTATTAAATGTTTATAAATGACTGTGGAGAACTTTTTGAGTAATACATGCTGCCTCTTGGTAGTACACCAAAAGTCACCGGAGCAATATCGAGTAGTTCTGTATGTCCTTGTAGAGTATTATAAAAGATTTACAGTATTATACACATCAGCTATATTCACACGGCCGTATGGGGGATGTATATGCGGCAATGGGCGCACGGCGCAGTATGGGGGTAGTACGCCGCACACGTGCTGCACCGTACCGCTCCGTATCCGGGAGAAAGATGTCATTCTTTACCCGGAATACGGCGTTGTACGGCATGTATAACTATGGAGAGGGGCGGGGTTAGCAGCTCACCCCATCCTCCTCTCCCCGGCACCAACGTGTGCTCGACGTACTATGGTACGGCGGGCACACGTTATTGTGAATGTAGCCTTAGTCTGTAATCCTTTTTTGGCCAGGCCCGTTTTCTCACATCCCCCATTTCAAAAGCTAAATTTTTTCATTTGACAAAGCCATATGAAGGCTTGTTATCTGCAGAACAATCTAAGTATAATACAGCAGAAACCTGTCCTTTATGGATAGGAATCAGCCTTCTCCAGCCATCTCCCTTGATGCATTTCTACATTGGGTAGTCGTAGAAGAGGTTAAAGATTTAAAACCTGTATCACTTATTTTGCCAGTGAGGAAAATGAAATTAGCAGATATGAATAATATGACAGCACTTTTCAGGAGATACAATATCAAAAGTTATGGATACATAAGGAGCTTCTCAGTTTTCTTAGGATAAATGAGATAATGCTTTTAGCTCTGTAAAAAAGGAATATTAAATGAAAGTCATTTTCATGTAAACACGCAGAGACACAGTTGTTGAGTGATGGATCTCTGCCTCACGCACGCCAAAGTGAGCAAACATTTCATGTTTTAGAAAGAAATGTCAGTCACGTCAAAATATTTTACATCTTCGCCCAGTACACCACAGCAGCCTTTGTGTTATGATGATATGTTTATCTTTCTTGCTTTGGCCCTGAAATCCTTTTTATTTAGTTATTTTATTATTCAGCCATCATAAACCACAGTGAACTTTTAGGCAGGTTTCACTTAGGTGTGTTTTTTCAAATAAACTAGCTGCAAGTATTTCCTGGATCGGTGGCCCAAACATGCTGCAGCTGAACTGAGCATAGCCCACTTAATCCAGAAGGCACATGTAGCAAGTTTCATGCTGAACAAAACTGTTTGCATTATTCCTATTCTAAAATATAAAAAAAAATCTATGTGTTTTACATTTCTCCTTAAATACTGTATATATTATATATGCAGTTTATATTTTCACAGTGTAAATGCTTTGTAATACATTGGACCCTTGGATTATGTGCATAATTAATCCTGGGAACATTCTTGTAATCCCTCAACATTAACCCCTTCATGGCCATTGGTGCTTGAATGTTGAGGTCAATTTTTGCAGTTCTGTTTTGCTCTTATTTAAATAACAATATCTTTCAAACTGCTTTACATATCATAATAAGTTGTACTTTGTTTTTATCACGACATGTAAGATTTTAACTTTTCAGAATAATATAAAAAATAATATTTTTTTGTTATAGATTTAGGACAAAGTACCGTAGTAAAAATGTGAAAATATTGACTTGTTTTGTAATTTTTACTATTAAAAATGTTAAATAAGCAGTACAGTTGTATAAACCTTTACCAAAATATTTCATAAAGTTGACCATTTTCAATGTACAGAGGGTGCATGGCTGGAGGGTGGCTCACTTCAAATGGTCATATCTCCTGAACCTAGAAACACAATTCATCCCATTAAAGAGAAAATTCTCCCCAGAACCGGAGATATCCACTCTTATAGTTACAGTCTGGAGGTTTTATATTTAAAAATCTTACATTTTTACTGTAACTTTAACAGTAAATATCTCCAGTTCTGTTTTACCTACAGAATATTAATATCACACCAAATGTGTGTTGCTGGTTGCTACCGTTTAGAAGACATGACCGACATTTATATAGCACGGTCATGTACAAATAGGACGTTTAGAGCTGTATGGCACTTGTGAAGGGGCTAAACAAGTTTCTCTGCAGACCAATGCATCCTGGTTTCTGTAACCATGGATAGTCGCTGGTGATTGATTCATGCAGCATTATTTATTTATTTATTTATTTATTTAATTATTCTATCACTTAAAGAATGGTTGGAATATTTTACAAGTCACCTTCTGTGGAAACCCTTCATCTTCATAGTCTGTAAGCTCTTGAGAGCAGGTCCTTCATTCCTATTGTTTTGCCTGATTACGTTATTGCTCTATAATGTCTTGTTTTATTTGTATATACCCTATGAGGTATACAGGCCTGTGGAATATCATTGCGCTATGTAAAGCTTTATTATTATTGATCCAAATCACTCATATATCAAAGAACTGATCTGGCAAGCTCTGTCCAGTTCTGTTTGCGCTATATTAATAAAGAAATAGTTATTATTAAGTAAGATTTCCCATAGGAAATCATTGAAACCCAGACAATAGGTTCCACAAGGACCTAATACGTCAGTTTACGGGCATAATTTGTGTTAAATCACTCGTACATAAAAGCAAGTTTTCCCATGGGAAAACACAGACAATTTGTTCCATGCACCCAAAATATTTAGTTATGTGTAGTGCACCATCTTGCCCCTTTATTTCTTATACTTGTTCAATATTATACGATTTTGTGAGTGAGGAAAGTACAGTAGACGGTGGGTAGGGCTTATATAATTTTGCTTTGAAAACAAGTTACAGTTTTTGTGAACTTGCAGATCAAGTTACTAATCTAAGGTTCCACTATATTTGGCTCAGTCTTAGCATTTTACTTTCCATACAAACATGAAAACTGAGATTACAGTTCAGTTACATCACACAAGGCTGTGTGTGTATTAAGATGTTACATAAAAGTTGAATTTACTAGGAAAGAATTGTTGACCATAGGGAATCATCACTAAGAAAATTAAAAAGATTTGCGGGCAGTGTTATAGGGCAGGGGAAGATAACCAGACAAAGGATTTTTATGGAAAGGATTTATTATATATTTTATTTAGTTAATTTCTAGGCTTTGGAATTCAGTTGATAGTTCTGCTGTTCCTGGGTGTGCACAAATATACTACAGACATGTGTACAGTTTTATACATGTGTCATTGACTTTATCTGCAAGTTTCTGTTGTATTAAAATGTGTAAGTAGCTACAACTACATAACTATATGAATCTGAACAATATGAATATTAAATTCCACGCTCAGTCCGAATCAGTTGAATTGTCAGACGGCCCGCCCCCCGATTTCAGTCGCATGAAATCTGGCGCGATTGTGTCAAAATCTGATCGCGTGTGACACAATCCCCATCTAAATCCCTGTCCCAGTGGCGCAAATCCGGAAAACCATGAACAGTCCGACAGAAGTGCAATCCGTGGACCCTTAGTAAATAAGCTCCATTGGGGCACATTTACTAAGGGTACGAACGCTGCATTTCCACCAGGTTTTTCTATTTCAGTTTTGCCCTGAATTGTCCCGGGTTTTTGGCGCACGCGATCGGATTGTGGGGCATTGGCGCCAGCTTGCATGCGACACAAATAGGGGGGCGTGGACGTCCGACAACCCGACTGTTTCGGACAAACCGCAGAATTTAAAAAGCAAATTGTGTTGCAAGATCAGCACTGACATGCATCGGGAAGAAGAAGGTGAACTCCGGCGGACCTCAGCGGGAGAAGCGACACATGCAGGAAATTGGACGTACAATCTTAGTGAATCGCGGCAGACCCGAATACCCGTCGGACATTTTGGATCGCCGGCGTCAACGAGACGGGTAATGTGCCCCATTATGTTTAAAAACCTTCCAGGAGAATGCAGTATGTGTGGTCAGGAACATGGTGTATGTCGAAAAAAAAAGAAGGAAAGGCTGTCCATTGCCTGTCCACTACTGATGAGTAGTAAATGAATAGTGTTATTTCTAGCAATTCATATTAATAAGAGAGTGAGCACTTTCATTTTAAATATAAAAAAAATATGGTTTTATATATTTTTTTATAGGCTAAATTGGGTTATAAATAAAATTTCTACCTACCGCCCTAATCACATATTGCTACAATTCTAACACCGATCTTCACTTTCTGGTCTCCTGACACAGGACATGACTGGAAATTCCTACTCTTCTACACTGGTGCTTTACCATCATTTTTTTTATCACTCTTTCACTTACATGACAGAACTGGCTTGATATTTTTCATACGTTTCTAATTCCAATTTTGTGTTTTGGCTTTTTAGGTTCATGGTCGATGTGTTTGCAAGCACAATACAGCCGGACCTCACTGTGAGCGGTGTGCTCCCCTGTATAATGACCAACCATGGAAGGCAGCAAATGGTAAAACGGGGGAAGCTAACGTGTGTGAAAGTAAGTACAGAGTATGAGAAAAGCCTTTTATATGTAAGCCACAAAGTAATAACCTGTTACCTTTTTACCTCCACTCATTTCATATTTGTTATTTTCACTTTATGATGTTTTGCTCTCAGAATGAAACATCTTTCCCACGATAACTAATTAGATTGTACTTCTTGTCACTGTAAAATTGCGAGGAATGGAAACTTTGTGACATTTCAGAATTGTAACATCTGTCTCAACTCTTCTGACCTTAAGAAGGGACAGTTCTTTGGACAAGAGCAGTGACTAAGATGCTAAGCACTCTTAGTGCTGGCATTGGGAGCTGTGAAACACAGAACCCTGTTTCCTTTTAGGCTCTGTACAGGATTATGAATAATAGAACAATTACATACCTATAAGGCTTTTTTACATCACATACTTATCCAAGAGGGGGGGGGGGGTGTGGTCTCCTTTTATTTCTATTTCTAAAAGTTGTATTTACTATAGGGCAATTTAGGACACCTTGTGATCCCCAGTGATCTACTGATAAATTAGCATAATAACTGGAATGTGTAATTAAATGCAGAACTAACCTTTCTGTTATTTTTCAATCGTTTTTATTATGTCAAATTGCAGTAGTAAAAAGTTCAACAATCTATCAGGTATTGTAATAGCTGTTTTCAGATGCATCTCTGTGTGAACTTTTGCAAGTCCTATTCATCAGCTTGCAGGCTCACAATGTCATATTTGAGACCGTAAAGTCCATGTCTTGAGAAACCAAGTGGAAGATTAAATGTACGAATGTGCGGAATATATTGTTCCTTCCCTGGGAAGTTCTATTTGTTTTAATATATAATACAATGCATGACAGAGCCTAAAAATGAACTGCTAATTCGGTTGATCGTTTTCTTCATGCTTGCTTTTAAATGTGCTTCTATCAGTTCTCAGTAAGCATACAAGCTCAGGAGAGGTAGATAAGGTCTCCCTCAATAACAGAGAGAAATAGCTACAGCCAGGTAGTGAGAATCAATTAAAATATAACTTTTACTTTATCCAGGTTAAAAACCAAACGACAATTAAAGATTACCACATATATGAGATTTGACGCACATCTTGCATGTAATACAATTCGGATTGTGCATATCAAATCAATGTACTTTGTGGCTCAGATTGTACAATGGGTGACCACTCACTCTTGTCTCTGAAAAAAACAGATGGACCGACTTATCAGGGAAATTCACCATAGAAGTCCCTGGGGTATCCCCTAACTCCCACAGGACTGATGTACTCCGCCCTAACAAGGACAGTATTGGGGACCTAGCCCTACATAAACTGCCTGTCATTTAGACAAGAGTGAGTGCCCACCCAGTGTACAATCTGGGCGACACAGTACATTGATTTGATATGCACAATGGAGCATGCACAATAGAAATTGTATTACACGCAAGACGTGTGTCAAATCACATATTTTAGAGTCCTTTGTTTGTTTTTTTACCTGGATTAAGTACTGTATTTACCAGATTATAAGGCGCACCATCAATAAATGCCTGTTAAAACGTCTAGGTTCATATATAAGGCGCACCGGATTATAAGGCGCACCTGATTATAAGGATGAATAACCAGCAGGTGGCAGACCTGTGCAAAGTTCAAGCAAACGTGTCTCCAGTGAGCAGAGCTCGGATCTCAGAGGTATGGGCTGTTAGGGCTAAATGTTGCAAGGGAGATGCTGCAGGGGATAAGCTGTCTCCCTCTGCCCCTTCTCTTTCCCTCCTCAGGCAGGGGGGGTTAGTCTTGTAGGATTCCCTGTGGCTCCCTCCCTTTCCCCTGTTACAGGGTTGGCAGGTATGGGGGTAAAATTGCTTACTCAGGCGGTTGATTAGGATTGCTGCGTGTTCGGCACTATGGCGCTGGTGGTACTGCCGGCCCTGCCAGTGTGGGGTATTGTGCCCGGTGTTAAGTGTGGGCTGGTGCAGGATATTGCTGGCGCAGAGCTCTTAAACACCCTTAAACGTTATACAGTACGTGTTGTCTGTAAGTACGGTTCATATAAAAGGCACACTGGACTATAGTCCGAAAAATATAGTAAAAGTTATGTTTTAATTGATTCTCACTAGCTGGTTGTACCTACTTCTAGCAGTTCTCAACCTGTTTTTTTCTTTTGTACTCTATGTAATATTATATTCTGCTACCATGGCATTACTGTAGTGGTTACTGTAACAGTGTTGCATTTCTGTATGATGCACTGTGATCAGTCCGTGGAGTCAGACCAATACACTGGTATGTTTACATCGGAAAAACACTGTGTGCAGCCAGCGTTATATTGTGTTGTGAACTGTCTTGTGTTGTGTACCTTCTTATAACTTGTGGCCCCTTATTCACTGTTCTCTCCTTGATAGAGTGTAAATGTAACGATCATGCTGACAGCTGTCATTTTGATATGGATGTATGGCTGACATCAGGCAACCGAAGTGGTGGAGTATGTGACAATTGTCAGCACAATACAGAAGGGATCCGCTGCCAGAGATGCAAGCCAGGCTTCTACCGTGATTTAAAGATCCCATTCTCATCATCGGATGCTTGCAAAGGTACTGTACATACACTGTTCTCAATCAATTTCTTACTAAAATTTAAATAAATGCTGCTGTATCCTGCCCATACATGTACACTGTCGCTGATTAACTATTGTTAGTCTAAGGCTGCTTTTTCTCCTTGCATTTGAATTGTGTTTGTGCAGTGGGGTGCAGCTACTCTCTAACTCAGATACGTTTAGACATAAACACTATTGGGAATGAGCAAAACATACTTTGCATTGTTTACCAGTAAAACACGTGCCGCTAGTGTCTGATCTTAGGTGTAAACAAGTTTGGGATAAGCTCCTACCCTCTGCAGTTGAATTGTATTTCAAAACGCAATTCAAGCGCAACAGGTAAATGTGGCTGGGCTGGCTGTATACTACAGGGGGCAGTCTGGGCTGGCTGTATACTACAGGGGGCAGGCTGGGCTGGCTGTATACTACAGGGGGCAGGCTGGGCTGGCTGTATACTACAGGGGGCAGGCTGGGCTGGCTGTATACTACTGGGGGCAGGCTGGGCTGGCTGTATGCTACAGGGGGCAGGCTTGGCTGGCTGTATACAACGGGGGCAGGCTGGGCTGGCTGTATACTACAGGGGGCAGGCTGGGCTAGCTGTATACTACAGGGGGCAGGCTGGGCGGGCGTTATACTACAGGGGGCAGGCTGGGCTAGCTGTATACTACTTGGGGCAGGCTTGGTTGGCTGTATACTACTAGGGGCAGGCTGGGCTGGCTGTATATTTACTGGGGGCAGGCTGGGCTGTCTGTATACTACAGGAGGCAGGCTGGGTTGGCTGTATACTACTGGGGGCAGGCTGGGCTGGCTGTAGACTACTGGGGCAGGCTGGGCTGGCTGTAGACTACTGGGGGCAGGCTGTATATTACTTGGGGTCAGGCTGGGCTGGCTATATACTATTGGGGGCAGACTGGGCTGGCTGTATACTACTGGGGACAGGCTGGGCTGGCTGTATACTACTGGGGGCAGGCTGGCTATATACAACTGGGGACTTGAGGTTTTCCCAGTTTTTGGTGATAAAATTATGGGTCTCGGCTTATACTCGGGTTGGCTAATACTCCAGTATATAGGGTAATCTGCATGCAACCAGTCATTTTCTGACCACACATTCCCTTTTAGACTGTAGAAAATAATAGAATATGTAAACATTGCCAGGGGTTAATCCATTTAGTAAATACTGGTTTGTTCTTGTAAGCTACCTCACATGTTATGCAGTGTGCAGGTGTCTGTAGAAAGGTGGAAGAAAATGAATAGAGTCAGAGCCAAGGTAAACAGAGACAGAATACAGACGTGTTGAAAAGATTGCACAAGTTTTAAATAGCTTAGAGCTTTCCTATAAGGCATACATTGTAACTTTCCTAAACTGGAAGTCGTACTTGGTCTGAATTACCTACTATCAAATTCATCAGTTACAATAACAATTGAAGGAAAAATCATATTATTATCAGGACACACGCAAAAGTAATTTCTTTTTGGACACAATTACTCTAATGTTTTTTGCATCACTATTAACAAAATAAGGATTAGGGTTTTACAGTTTTATAGAAAATGAGTTGGCCTATAAATGAAATTAAATAAAAATAAATAAATGAATAATTAATTAAACAATTAATTAATAATGAAATGAATTTATACCCACCTCACTAATTCCCCTGCTCCTAATAATCTGATAGTAACCAGGTGTATCAATGGAGAGAAAGATTTACATCTTGTACACAGGCAGCAGCGAGTTTTGCTGTTGCACAGTCCCAACTGACTGGAATTTATGTGGTAACATCCCAGCAGCATTAAAGGGGTATTCCAGGAATCAGCATAATTCATATATAAATGGGTCCTTAAAATATAAGCTAATATGTAATTAGTTGTTATTTAAAATGTTGCTCCCCTTAGCAGAAAAATGCTGGTGACATAGACTGTAATGAAGAATTAAAATGCTACTGGCCCTTTAATCAGTCCGTTAATTTCCTCAGTGCGGTCCGTTGCAGAGCATACACAGGACAGAAGATGGCCACTGGTCACATGTACACATCACCTGTCCTGCACCTGCCTGTGTATAAAGGTAGGGTGGCGAAAGTGCCGGTTTGTTGTGGGACGCGCTTCCCAAACCGGCACTTTCGCCACCCTACCTTTATACACTGCACCATCCGGCACCACCCAGTACCGGAACCCGGTTAGACGCTGCATACCCACTCTACCATATCTCCAACCCCTGCTCCAACACACTAGACACAAGGTGCACCAGGTGAGCAGATTTCACAAACTTCAATTATTCCTCTCTAAGTATCACTAGGGGCGCCGCCCGTGTCTCTTTCTTTTTATTTTCCCTGCACCTGCCTGGGCAGGTCATGTGATCACCACTAAGTTTGGCTGTAGTCGGTTGGTTGCAGTGCATCCAGTATGGCCAGTGTTTTGGTGATTACAGCTACATTTCATTACTATGGTAACAGAGCAAGAAAACCTGTTACATCATTACTAGGAGCAGAGCATAAGACGTAGGAGGAGTTACTGAGAACTAAAGGATCTTGGGACTTGTAGTTTCCAGTGGTGGCCATCTTAGTGATAACTTTAGAGAGGCAGTAAAATTTTGTGAATCATAAAATCAAACTATTTGAGCTCCATTTTGTGACTATTGACATTAAGTTTTGTTACATTTATTTATTTACAGCATTATGGGTTTTTGTATTAGAAGTTCATATTCCGGGAATACCCCTTTAAATATATTGGGGTAGGGGATGTATTGTTGCAATAATGTCAGTTGTGGCTTCAAAATCTCTCAAAAGTGTTACATCTCCCATGGCTGTTTAGCAGGGAAGTGGGGACTCATTGCATCATGTATTGCTATTCTATAAATAGCCGCTATAATGAACAAAGTACCTATAATGCAAGGAGTCCCTTCCCAGCTGTGTGGTCAGTCGGTGAAACAAGACACTCGGCAGTCTGACCACAGTAGTATGAAGACAAACAATGCAGCCTGACTCAGAACTGCAGGTAACTAACAAAATGTAGTATTTTATCATGGAACAAACAACTTTTAAAGGATAGTGGACTCTTAGGGCCAGTTGATAATTCAGTTATTTAATTATTTCTTTGCATCAGTTATTGTACACTTAAACCAGATGTAGAACTACACCAGCAAAAGAGATTATGGAAAGATTTGCAAAAGTTCTTTGTATTTGACCACTAATGGTTTTGGCTTACCATAAATGACCAACAAAAAGAGTGACAAGTAAACTGTGAAAAGGTGAACTGGTCCTAACTCTCTAGAACACCCTAGAACAGTGATGGCGTACCTATGGCACAGGTGCCAGAGGGGGCACTCAGAGCCCTTTCTGTGGGCACCCAGGTTGTCATACCAGGACAAAGTTCATCAGACAGGACTTGAATCTTACTGCAGGAAGAGTGAAAAGGTGTGAACAGGGCCAGATAACCTTGTGAGGTCCTCTTGCTGGCCACATGATGCCTGAATTTGCTCTTCTGCTTTCAACTTTATTGGTGTACTCAAGAGGTCGATACAAGAGGTTGAATGTTGTAGAATAACAGGGAGCAATAATTTACTGTTTAAATTGTCATATTGGCACTTGATGTTAAATAATTAGGTTTTGGTTCTTACTTGGGCTACCGGTCTCTAAAAGGTTCGCCATCACTGCCCTAGAACACTCTAGAACACCCAGACACTACAGTGTAGTAAACACATTTTGAAAAATGAATGCTTTGTATCCAAAGTTTTTGCAGATGAATCACATTTCTTTCATGTTTCACCTATAATTATTGCAACTGCTTCAAAAACCGTGAGTCCTTGTACCAGGCTCAATGCTAGTTACTAGTTCTGTCCAGAATTGTGAAGTACCATCACTTCCACAGTAATTACAGTCAGCCATATCTCTCAATAAAGCATTGTTCATTAAATATTGCCAAATATGTCACAGCTCCTCCAATTTTAACCTTGCTGCTGACACCCTACCCATATAACAGACAGGACCAGGAAGGTGCAGTACATAGGGGCACATTTACTAAGGTCCTTGCAACAGTTTTCTGTCCGACTTTGCATGTTCTTTTCGGTGCTAACTGCTTGCAGAAGTATTTAAGAAGTGAGAAAAGTGAGACACATTTCTGGTGCACACAACACTTTGTTGCGCACCCTGAATTATACATAGGCAAACACACTTTTAGTAAATGTGCCCCAAAGTGATTTATGTGCATGTTACATTTTCTGCAGTGTATAAAAGAGGAAGATGGGGGGTTTTTATTTGTCAAAGGAGGTACATAAAAATACATACTTTTACAACCTGAAGCACGATCAATGAAAATATACATGTTTCAAAAACAGTATCTAGTGTCAGTGAAATAAGACACAAACCCTCCTTGGCCCACCAAATTCTCTATAATTTTCTTCATGTAATATAAATATAGGCATTTACCACGCCCAACTGAAATACAACTTCGACCTTAAAAGAAATGTATACATGCTCTGACGTATCAGTAACTAATTATAACAATAACAATCCTTGGTAGGATGAAAACTACTTTGGTTTCAGGGAAGGTGGATGTTAATGACATATGATAGAAGAAACAAATACTCCTGAGCCTTCAAGACAAAGACAGGTATCCCTGTGTCCTGATGGTTGCACAGAATGGGGCAGATTTATCAAGCTGTCTGAAAGTCAGAATATTTCTAGTTGCCCACGGCAACCAATCACAAATCAGCTTTCATTTTACCAGTGCTCATGAATATTTTAAAGGGGAGCTGTGATTGGTTGCCATGGGCAACTAGAAATATTCTGACTTTCAGCCAGCTTGATAAATCTGCCCCAATGACTTGACATGTTGTTTCTGAATATTAAAGACTGTAGAAAAAATGTATCACGGCCTGTTATGCTTTCCTCCCTGTTATGCTACCTCCACTCCAAGTAGGCCAACCTGGCATGTGGACGCACCGGCGCATCTCTTGCGCTGGCCAGTAGTGAAATCATGACTGCTGCACGATGCACCGATTCATTTTACATTCCCACACTGTGTCTCTAGAAATTGTCCAGACATAAAGAAACTGATACTATTGTTAAATGCTTGGAGTCAGCTTGTGTTTGACATATAATTCAAAGAACACTCATTGAATACATACTGCTGTATATGACAGCTTATAACAGAATAAACAAAGTAAATTAAACATGGCTAAAATTGAAAGTGAAAGACAGTATTGTATTCCTAAAATATTTTAAATTGTTTTTTCCTTGTGATACTATAAAATAACCAAAGATTTTCAACTGATGATAAACTACTACCTGGTTCATACAGGACTTTTAACAGTGCAACAGTCGCAAAGGCCCTCGCCTTAATATTGTGTAATAGGAAAATTTGGCACAGCTTAAACTATATGGCTTTAAGTAAGACATTGCTGTAGCTTTCATCCATTTTCTTTTTTCTTACTCCAATTTGGCATAGATTTTCCTGCTTTAAAGTAACTGATAAATAGTGTCTAGAAGTGATTATTAACTTTTAGAAACTTCAGTAAAATAATTACATTACCCCAGGCAAATCACAGTTACAAATAGTAACACACTACAAAGTAAAGTTTCCCTCTTAGACCTATTGTACACAAACTTTTCTCTGGTCGAAAACTACAGTTCTCTTGTCCGTTTTTTTTTAAATCAGTGTGTCTTCAGTATTTTTTTTAAGTTTCTGAGCTGTACGTCCACAGAAACTGTGTGCATGTCCTCCCTGGGTTGGCACGTGGCTGAGTGGGTAGCACTTGTGCCTTGCAGCGCTGGGGTCCTCAGTTCAAGTCCCACCCAGGTCAACATTTGCAAAGAGTTTGTATGTTCTATCCATCTTTGTGGGGTGTGTCCTCCAGTTTCCATGTTTATGTAGGTGTCCTCCAGTGGCTTTACTTTATGTACATGCTCAGTAGTGAAGCTTCTCTTCTACAGATCAGAAATAAGGCTTTGGAATGAATGCCAGGAAAACAGGGCTGTGGAGTCGGTGACCATTTTGGTAGTGTTGGAGTCAGAGTTGGAGCTAGGGAAATTGAGGAGTTGGAAAAATGTGGCTTACCGACTCCACAGTCCTGTACATGAGGACATGAGCTAGCTACAAAAAAACCTGCAGTTTTTAAGTCTAGTATACTATATAAAAAATTAAGGAACCAGCAAATACAAGGATGAGGAAATGGCAATTAGGCCAGAGGACAGCTGTAGCTGCAGCTAACCTGTAGTCATTTACATTGGCACCTTAGTGGATGAAGTTTATCCCATCCACATTTTGCAATAAAATCGAGCAGTGTAAAGTGCTGCAGGTTTTGAATCTGTAGTACGTATGGTAATTATTGCTCTGCTCTGAATAAAAGCTACAGCAGGGTCCTGGTTGGAAACTATGTCAGTCTCTACGACTGTAGAGAGCAGGTTATTCCTGGATCTGTAACACCTTCCCAATTAAAATTTACAGATCTGCAGTCTTGGATTAAGTCAAAGTTAAAAATTTTTAAGGGTCTTAACTTAATTTTTAGTGGGCAACAAAAAAAAGGTTAAAAACAGAGTCCACCTCACCACTTCAGCTCTTGACTTCCTAGGTGCAGGGAGAAGTATATATCAAAGCCTGGACGACTCAGTAAGGTTGCAACCATGACTAAGTCCTTGGGACAAAACTCGTTGGTTTTACTGTTTCCTTACCCGGGATATAATGTTTTATATGGATTTTATAAAGTATTAAAAAAAGAAAGATGTGTTTTAATGATCCCTATGAATGTGCTGGAGTTCATGCTTTTCTTCAATAAAAATATTCTGTTCTTCCACTTGGTGCTGTTGGCAAATTAACTATTGGATAAATATACATATATAAATGGCATTTATAATGTTCTTTCACAGTAAATCTATCTACCAGTTAGTATTGTGCTTAAGTTATAATAAAGCTTTTTTCGTTGTAACTTCTCCTGTGTAGTACTGCTTGGAGATTTGTTAAACACAGACATTTCTGGCAATTTTTCTAAACATAATCTGAAATGAATTAAAAAGAAATGGCAAAAATAAAGGACTGATATGACTGCTTCCAGCTACAGAAGATCCAGTCCAGGCTTTGGCTAAATAAAATGGTAGCCAAGACTTATTTGGCAACTTTCCAAGAAACGATGTGTGTGTTAAACCGCCCTTTCTTACACTCCCTATTCCTGAGAGCTCATTCTAATTTAGTATTTTCCATTGTTCAGATCATTACTTTGCAATGTTTACTTTTAGAAATACCAAATGTATTGTGTGCTGAAATGGAGAAGATAACCCTTTTGGACTTCCTGCTCAGGGAGTAAAAAAAATGCATGTTTAATTATATATGCAAAAAAACATTTTCAGTTTTTTAACAGGCAGGAGATGCAAGGCAAAATGCCACCTTTGGCCAAAAAATAGCAGGGGTGATTTTATCTTGTTATAAAACACATTCATTTATTAGCTGCTGAAAATGCTGCTGTTGCATGGATTAATTTTTTTGACAGAACTTCAAAAATGTAACTATAAAGGCCAAGAAAATGAGAGCAGATAAACATAGTTCAATGACTGTGTACTTTATTAAAAACAATCACAAATATTGTTCTTTGTCACATTATGACTCTTATTCGTATGGTGGTATGATGGAAGATAGCTTGGATGTTTAAAAAAAAAAAAGTTCCTGTGTGCAGTGTGTGAAGATAATTTCTCATGTAGCCATGTTGTCCCTTAGAAACAAGATATCTTCCTCGGATATGACCACCTCAGATTTTGGCAGCAGTGGCCAGACCTGCAGTATTGAGCCCTACCTGACCACATGGATTCTGCAATCATTACTACAGGACGACTGTGGGACCTGCAGTAACTCCCGGACATTTCGTATACAAACACCCTTTGTGTCTTTGTGCAATCCCTCCAGCAGAGGTGGCCGTATCCAAGGAGCCAATCTTGTTTCTAAGGGACCATATGACTACATTTATGAGAAATTATCTTCACACAGGTAAATTTAATAACATCTAATTGAAGAAATATATAAATATGACAGATTAATGAAACTGAATGTGAATGCCGAGACGAGAATACCCCTTTAATGTACCTTATAGTTCTAACGTCTCCTGATACCTTGTATAGACAAAATAGGACCCTGGGCAAACAGCTTAGAATGGGTTAAAAAAAAAAGCAATACTCATGCCATTGCTGAAGCGTGCATTTTTTGTTGTATTAAATAAAACAAAAGGAAAGATTCTTTCCATGAATGATAGTTAATGAGAACTCATGGAGAAAAAAGGGCTTTAATTTGCTCTTTATTCACAGAAGAGCGTAACATGTGCACACCAGATTTACTAAGGCTGGGTTCACACAAAGCGTTAATAAAGCATTAACTTTGCGTTTATTTAAACAAAATATTAACAATGGGGAGATTATTAAAGGAAATCTACCACCTGATTCAATGATGGTAGATCACTTTCACATGTGTGCCTCTTCTTCTTGTGTCTGGAACAGTGTTTGGTTTATCCTTGGGTTCCCTGTATTTGCTAAAAATAGCTTTTAAAAAGAAGCAATGTTATATGAGCCTCTCTTGGCTCCACCTTGTTTTAATTTATTCTCTACTTGGCTGTAACCTCGTTTGCCTCTATTTTCCTTGCACCGCTGGCTGCGCAATGAAGATACTACGTCACATGCGCAGGATTTACAGAGAGCCAACTGATCGGCTCTCTGGCTATAGTAGGGTCTGGACAAGGTGAGCAGCCAAGGAGTGGAGGCTCATTTGCATATATTTTAAAGCTATTAGCAAATACAGGGGACCCAACCCCAGGATAAAGAGGATAAAACAAACATTGATCCAGACACAAGAAGAAATGCGCAATAAACAAATTGATACATCTCACCTAATGAGATTACATCTTGTTTAAGTAAACACAATGTTAACACTATGTAAATTCAGTGCATTTGGGCCTTACCCGCAGCCTTTGTATTGCATTTCAAAACGCAATGCTACATGTGAACCCTGCCTTGAAGATTCCAACCACAGCTGTCGTGTGCTGAAATGAAATCTACAACAGCCTGGCGTAGATAAACCCTTGTCAATAGGGTGTTTAACTACATATTCTTGCATTTCCAGCAGTGAATGGACAGTTCCATATTGTCTAATGATCCTTAGGAAATCTCATTCATTGCGAGCCCTGGACTGGACAACCAGTGTAGCGTCCTTTAAATTAGAACACAGTTTGGCCACATGACACCTGTTCTTTCTATTCTTTAAGATAGCACACAGATAGGGGCGTGGCCTGATGCCGACCTAGGAGGACGTGCACCGCGGAGCTCCCGGGACCTGGCACCCTATCACCCTTCCCAGGCAGCCATCCTTACCTGTACCCCCTCCAGTCTGCTCCCCGGTGCCGCGGGTACTTGCCCCCATACTCCGGTGGCGGTATCGCGGCGGTCACCGGCTCCGTGAGGTCCCCTCCAGCACTTCACCTCCTGCGGCCTTCCACGTGTCCCGCGCGGCGGCGGGACCATAGCCGCCCGGCATCGCGGCTGTATACCGGAGAGGTGCTGAATACCGGGGGAGGGAACCCCCCCCCCCCCCGTGCTGTGCCGCCGACCCGCTGTGCTGCTGACCTGGGGGATCGTGGCAGCGCTCCAGCCAGCCCTGTATCCGGCCGGAGGCGCCATCTTACTGGACTCCCCTGCGCTGCCTGAGGCCTAGGCGCGCAGGGTTAACCCTGTCACTGCCGGACTGCAGCCAGGAATAAGGTAGGGAAGTAATTCCCCTGCTACTGCCCTCCTCTCACCTGGGGACCCCAAGCTGTGCAGCCCACCATACTCCCAGTGACCCCCTGCTCCTGGGTTTTGTTTTATATTAACCCTTGCAGTGCCGCTGCAATAGTCCACGTGGGTCTGGACTGTATCTCTGCTAATTACTGGACGCTAGGCTCCTCGATTGTTTATCACTGGCCCCCTCTGTCCAGACGCCATGGGTAACCGGAGGAGGACGGCTAAATTGCAAAAAGCGGCGTCCGGGGTGTCTGCGCCTCCATCGGATGATGAATCCATCCATGAAGATCCTCCATTCCAGTCCCTGGAACCCCTGGATGCGCAGGAATGCTCCACATCACAAGCCGTTCTTGCACAGATACAGTCAAACGCTGCAAAAAAATTGGGGAGATTCTCCCGCACACAGCCCTGCTCTCCTCAGGGGTCCCCAAACTCCTCTCCCTCCCTCTTTGAAGGCTCCCAGAGCCCGCCGCAGCTTGTAAGTTATGAGGAGGGCGCTGATCCGCCTGACGTGGCCACTGAACTGGACCGCAAATTTGCAGAGGTGCTGGCGGCCATTAATGGGTGCCAATCCAAACTGGTTACCAAGGTGGATGAGCTGCGACAAGACTTTGTTCTTTTAAGACACGATGTTCACAAAGCCAAAGAGCGAATAACAGAAACTGAACGCAGAATATCTGAAGTGGAGGATGTCCAGAGGCCTATGCCGACACAGATAAGAGAGCTTCAGCGCCAAATGTCTGCTTCCATCGACAGAGCTGATGACCTCGAAAACCGCCTGCGACGGAACAACGTCAGAGTGGTTGGCCTCCCCGAAAAAGTGGAGGGGTCTGACCCGGTATCCTTTTTTGAAAATTGGCTCAAAAATATGCTGCCTGCAGATACCTTCTCCCCGTTCTTCACAGTAGAAAGGGCCCATCGTGTGCCATTCCGCCCTGGCCCCCCAGGGGGCAATCCAAGACCCTTCCTGGCCCGGCTGCTGCACTTTAGGGACAGGGACTCTATCCTCAGGGCTGTCCGTACCAAGGGAGAAATTCTCTATGCCAACAGCAGAGTGTCCTTCTACCCTGATTTCTCTGCATCCGTCAGGAAACAGCGAGCACAATTCACCGAGGTCCGTGCCCGTCTCCGTGACAAGGGGTATAAATACTCCATGATGTACCCTGCCAAGCTCCGAATAGTGGATGGTCAGAAGACTCGATTCTTCACTTGCCCAACCGAAGCACTTCACTGGGCTGATGCAGCTCCACGGGCTCCAGCTGCAAGGCCCGCACCTCCTGAGTGACTGGACTCACATATCCTTTTGTCTGATGTGCAGTGACTGTGCTGGACTTGGTCCTGAGTGGTTATCCAGGGGTCCCAAATCACTGTTACAGTATTCTAATATTTGTTTACACTTTACGTGCCTCACAAATGTACCCTGTGATTGATTTGCGCATTCTTCTTGGTCATCTTGACCAGTGCGCCATTTATGGCACTCCATTCTCTCCCTCCCTCCCTCCCCCCCCCCCCTTCCCACCTCCCCCTACCATTACCTCCCCCTACCATTACCTCCTTGCGTCTTCCTTCTTCCCCCCCCCCCCCTCCCCTATTTCCTCTTGGTTCTTTCTAAATATGGCTGCCTAATAACCTCCTGATCATCTATTCATTAAGGGTTGAAGGTCCCGGGACAAATGGTGTAGGTTTGTCTTGAGTTAGGGACCACTGTTCTACTATTTGACTGTTAGTGGGTATAGGTCTACACTACTGCTGTTAGGGTGTTAGACAGGGGGTTTGTATTCTTGGGATTGTTAGTTCAGTTCTGTTATATTTGTTATGCTCACTGTTGTCTGTCTGTCTATGTCTTTGTGGTATGAAAGGATGAATGCTTGGTTGCTCACGTCTCCTTCCCCACACCCCTTTCCCTTCCGCTAAGATGTCTTCACTTAAGGTAATGAGCTGGAATGTGAGGGGACTTAACTCCAAATTCAAGAGGGCCCTGATGTTAGACGTCATTAAGCGTCAGGCCCCTCACATTGTATGTATCCAAGAGACACACCTTACGGGTCAGAAGGTCCTCTCCCTGAAGCGGGCCTGGGTGGCTAGAGGTTACCATTCCTCCTACTCTGTTTACGCCAGGGGAGTATCCATACTCATATCCAAAGCGCTTCCCATAGAGGTCATACAGGTAGCACCGGATCACTTTGGCCGTTTTGTGATCGTACATTGCGCCTTGTGGGGCTTTACCTTTACTATTGCGTCTATTTATGTCCCACCTCCCTTTGATCCAGCAGTATTGCATCTAATATCCAGTAAGCTGGCTGCTATGCCTCCAAGCCCGTTACTCTGTATTGGTGATTTCAATGCCGTCCCTAATCCCTCCTTGGATCGTACAAGTGGTCTGGACACAGGCTCGGTCCGTCTGAACGAGTGGCTCACCTCTCTAGACCTCGCCGATGTTTGGCGTAGTAAACACCCTCAAGAGAGAGAATATTCATTTTATTCCTCTGTTCATAAGAGCTTCTCTCGGATTGATCTGGCCTTTGTCTCCCCCGATATGATGCAGCACGTTGACCAGATATCCTATTGCCCGCGCAGTGCGTCAGACCACTCCGCCTTGTTCATTAGTCTCCTTATAGGCCCTCCCAGCGACTCCCGCTTATGGCGCCTGCACCCGGCTTGGCTCCTGTCCCCAGCGGTCCAGAGTACTGTTAGGGCAGCGCACAGCGAGTTCTGGGATGTACACTCAACCCATCCTGATCCCCTTCTAGTCTGGGACTCGTACAAGTCCTCGGTGCGGGGGGCATTCATGTCGGGGGTAGCTGGCCATAGGAAGTCCTTGAATGCCCAGGAGGAAAGGCTGACGGCTGTACTGGTGACTGCAGAAAAGGATTATCTAGAGAAACCTACTCCGGGGAATAAAAAGACTTGGGCTCAGGCGCAGAGGAACCATCTAGCTGTAGTGAAGGAGCGCACCAGCAAACGCCTGCTAGCCAGGGAAGCGTCCATCTTTGAATTTGGAGATAAAAACGGGAAGCTGCTTGCGTATTTATCGCGGGCTGAACGCCCCTGTGCTTCCGTTCCCTCTATTGTTGATGGTAACGGAGCATTGATCACAGAACCCCGGGCCATTAACTTGGTATTTCATGAATACTATTCTTCTCTTTACAGCTCCAGATTGTCCGCCTCTTCCGTCGAGATTTCCGGATTCCTTGACAGTCTTCCACTTTGGAGGCTCACACAGGCACAGTCATCGGAGCTTGATGCTCCGCTCTCGGCAGAGGAGGTGGAACTGGCCATCCAATCGTTGCCCCCCGGTAAGACACCTGGACTTGATGGGCTGGGAGGTGAGTGGTATAGGGATAACTGTGAGACTCTGGTCCCCCTTCTCCTCAGCCTATACTCCGATGCGCTTGATAGTGGTTCCCTCCCCGACTCCATGCGAGAGGCCCTTATTGTAGTTCTTCCTAAGCCTGGCAAGGATCCCCTGCTTCCTGACTCATACCGCCCAATTTCCCTCCTAAATTCAGATGTTAAAATACTAGCAAAAATTCTGGCAACAAGGCTTAACAAAGTAATACTATCATTGGTTCACCCGGACCAGACAGGCTTTATGCCTGGGAGGGGAACTGACATAAATATACAAAGACTACACCTGAACATTGCAGAGGCAGAGCGGTCTCCAGACCCTGGGTTTATATTATCCTTAGACAATTGTAAGGCGTTTGATTCTGTGGAGTGGCCCTATTTGTGGACCCTTTTGCCTAGAATGGGTTTTGGCCCTCGATTTACAGCATTGGTTAAGCTACTGTATAACGATCCCAAGGCTAGGGTGCGGACCAACCTTAACATCTCACCTACTCTCCCTATGGCCAGGGGCACTAGACAGGGTTGCCCACTATCTCCCCTCCTCTTCGCACTCGCCATTGAGCCCCTTGCTGTGGCGATCCGCCACTCTGAGGGCATTAAGGGCATAACTAGAGGTACTATTATTGAAAAGGTATCTCTCTATGCCGATGATACACTTGTATACCTTGGGGATGTGGGCCCCTCTCTGGAATCCCTTCTGGCCCTGATAGAACGTTATGGGGGGTTCTCAGGCCTTCGGGTTAACTGGGACAAATCGGCCCTATTTCCCTTATCTGAGGTGGGGGTACACTCCCTCCCCGTCCCAGTCCGGGTGGTGTCCACCTTTAAATATCTGGGAGTCCAGGTGTCACGCAAGGTCCAGGCATTTACGGAGTTAAACATTACACCCCTGATAGTTGCAACGGAATCGCGCCTAAAAGCCTGGTCCACTCTCCCCTTGTCTTTGTACGGGCGTATTAATATATTTAAAATGATTTTTCTCCCAAAATTTCTATACCTTTTCCATGCCTGCCCTATACTACTTCCTAAGAGTCTGTTTAAACGCTTGGACGGCATTCTCAGGTCCTTCTACTGGCAGAGTAGTGCCCCGCGATTCAGTCTAGCGCTGCTTCAGGCTCCCAAGTCTAGGGGTGGACTGGCTGCCCCGGATCTGTATCTTTATTACCTGGCTTCCCAGCTAGTATATGCCCAGTGGTGGATAGATATAGACATGGGTAATGCAGCTACTGCACTGGCTGGTGCCCTGGTAGGTTCCTACGAGGCCCTTACAAACCTGCTGTACAGGTATAAGTCCCCATCTGATACCCCACTTCCCCTACGTACGGTAGCGGTGTGCTGGCGTAGGGCACAATCCCTGGTAGAGCCGAGCAGCTCTCCCCCCCTCTCGCCTAGGACTCCATTGTGGCTCAATCCGTGGCTCTCTCACTTCCTCTCCCTCCCAGGCTGGACAATGTGGGGGGCAGCAGGGGTGAAATTTGTAGGCCAGCTCTTATCCCCGGAAGCAGAGTTACTCAGCTTTAACGAGATAAGGGAGAGACATACTGTACCCAATACGGCCAGCTTCCATTACACGCAACTGCGACACGCATTCAAAGCCCAATTCGGCTCCTTCAGCCTGACAGTGAAATTCTCCAAACTAGAGACTCTGATGAGTACCCCAGACCTCCCTAAGCCACTCACTCAGTGCTATGCTCTCCTACAAGAGCAAAAGTCCAGACCGTTTGATAGAGCCTGTGAACGCTGGAGACAGGATATCCCTGACCTGTCAGATGATGACTGGAGGGAGGTCGAACTGTCCTACTTCACATCTGTAGTGAGTGCGAGGGACTTCCTGATCCAATCTAAATTCCTCCATAGAGTATACTTCACCCCTGCTAGACTATTTCGCATGGGAGCAATGCCTAATGATCTTTGCTTTCGCTGTCAGGCTGAAGTCGGATCCTTCCTGCATTGTGTCTGGTCCTGCCCTAGGGTCCATGTCTTCTGGTCCGAAGTGCTGGAGTTCCTTAATTTACACTTTGATTTCCCACGCTTACTATCTCCCTCTGTGTGTCTCCTCGGCATCATAAATGAAGTTGTCAATGGCCACTATGACAAAATTTTCTTTAGGTTTGTCCTATACTACGCCCGAAAAGTGGTGGTGATGACCTGGAAGGACCAGGAGCCCCCTCCATTAAAAAGATGGATACTACTCATTAATAGTGTCATTCCCCACTACCGGTCCCTGTATACCAACAGGAAGTGTCCCCAGAAGTTTGACCGCATCTGGTCCAGATGGTGCGCGACTCCCCATACAGCCTTATAATCACATGTGATTTATATTCCTCTCCATGATGAAGGAGACTGAGCGTGCTGGTGTGTGTGTGTGTGTGTGACTGATTGTCTACGTGTCAATAGTTATTTGTGTTGTATCAAGATGTCTGGCTGCAGTATCCTGCTGTTATCTACTGTGTAATATCCCTCAGGTAGTTTTGAAACGCAGTAAGAACCTGACTGTTACCATGGCTGTTGTATAATAATCCTGTATTGGGGGGAAGGAAATATGTGACAGACAATCTTGATTTCTGGTTTTGTTTATTATGTTTGTATAAAAATTCAAAAACTGCAAAAATAAATACTTTTAAAAAAAAAAGATAGCACACAGATGCAGCCCAACAATTACAGATGCTGCATGTGGTTTGTCTGCGATTTATATTGGCTTCCGAAATAGGTTGTCCATGAGTTTAAAATATAAACGTTGATGTAAGTTTGAAAATTAAAAACAAGTGTCAGCTGCATGCAGTTCCCAAAATTGGAGATGGACAGAGACTACCCTTCTAATGGGTTTCACAGAAGAAAGGGGGGCTTCCTTGCATACATTTGTCCCTGTTGCCTTTGCAATGTACTCCAAGTGCACAATGTATATGTGTCTGTACAATGCACAGACACACATACATGCCAGACTTGACCGAACATTGTATGTGTACTAAATAGTGATTAGTTTCAATCATGTGCATTTTTAACATGTATTGATATGAACTTTGTAGTAGTATCTAATCATATTCCATTTTACATGGGTCACTAATTTTTTTCCCTCTTATCTGGTTTTAGCATGTTCCTGTCACCCAGTTGGATCAGCAAAACTCTTATGTGACCCTCAAAATGGAAACTGTCCTTGCAAACCTGGTGTAGCCGGCCCTACCTGTGACCAGTGTATGGTCGGATATTGGGGATTCGGTGAATATGGTTGTAGGCCATGTGCATGTGCTGGAAACTGTGATTCTTTAACTGGAGACTGTATCAACAAGTAAGATCTGTCTGCTTGACACATATTTTTTAATACTGTATTATGCACACAAAATATTGTGTAACAATCTTTTGTGCAGTTGTAGATACCTAATTACATTTTTTTTCCAATCCTGAAATGTATGTATACCGTAGTAATCACTATAAATTACATGTTATATCACAAATTGTGTGTAATAAATAATTATTGAGGTCCTGGTCTTAAGAGGGTAATCCCATCTTTAAGTGTTTATGCATTTTTCAGATATATCATAAATACCTGATATGTAAAGCAAAACTTTTTCTGGCCCACTGTTTCACGTTTTTGTCATGGTGTCTCCTTATTGTTGATGCTGGTTGTGTAACATTTGCAATCTTTATTACAAGCAGCAACAAGACAATTATTTTTGGCACTAGTTTTTTGGTGCCTGATTTTAGCAGTGTTTTGTACTGTTGTGTTATATTATGGTGCATGGCCATAATAAATTTGGGACACCGTAAGTAGAATAAATGAGCATCAGAAATTAGAAGTTGGTAGACTTGCTTTTTGTTGGTCTAATTTTGTGGCACTAAATGCGCCAAAAAAGTGTTTTGAAGCAATAAGAGTAAGAAAAGTATCGGGATTGAAAGCTGCAACCAAATTGAGTGACAAAAAAAATTGTGCCGCTAACATATAATAAATGTAGTGCACAAGGCATAGCAACAAAAAAGGAGGCTGCCAAAAAAACTGGCGCAATGGTAAATGCCCCTCTCTTTGTACATCTAGCTTCTAGATGACAATTTGAACTAGGATGTCTACCATCATGAGACTATATTGCATATAGGTCCTATTCCACACAGCAGTGAGAAAAGGCTCCACAGAGCACTGTTATAGTCCTCATATAATATATACCTAGAGAATAGTGGAGTTGTTTATAATAAGCTAATTTTCCTTATACACAGCTTCGAAATAGACTGGTATCATGGTACTGATTTCCTATCAAGTGAACAGGGATTTTCAGCTCTTCGGCATTCAGGTGAGCAGTCTGAATTTATAGTTTATAGTTATAGGCACCTTTATGCAATTTTGATTCAGAGTGTAACATTTTATGTAATAAAAATTCATAACAATTGACTTTGATGACAAAAAACATGCCCCAAACAGGAGTCTGGATGGCTGTATACTAAAGGGGGCTGGCTGTATACTAAAGGGGGCTGAATATACACTACCGGGGACTGGCTGGCTATATACTACAGGGGGCTGGCTATATATCCAAGGGGGCTGGCTGGCTGTATACTAAATGTGGCTGGCTGTATACTAAAGGGGGCTGGATATATACTACCGGGAACTGGATGGCTATATACTACAGGAGGCTGACTATATACTACAGGTGGCTGTCTGGCTATATTCTACAGGGGGCTGGCTGGCTATACAACAAATACATAAACGGTGGAGCTAATATTAATCTGTGATGTGGTCTAGGACTAGGAGCTCTCCTTCACTCCCCAAACGCATCAAATAAATAATGTCCAAAAGCAAAACTAACCACACAAGTTTTCTGGATAAAATCTTCCTTTTACTTCATAATTTCTCGTAAAACATTCACATTTTTTGATAAATTGACCATATATTCACTATGATAAAGTTCAAAGAGCTTGCATTCTCAGACCACGAGGTAACGTGAGTATGCTAACATATTTGTAAACTTATTTGTAAACTTGCATAAGCATAATCACAGTCCATCCTTTGAATGTCCTTTTAAACAACTCACGTATCCGGGTGCTGACCATATATTCACTATGATAAAGTTCAAAGAGCTTGCATTTTCAGACCACAAGGTAGCGTGAGTATGTTAACATATTTGTAAACTTATTTGTAAACTTGCATAAGCATAATAAGCATAAGCCGGCTGGCTATATACTACAGAGGGCTGGCTGTATATTACAGGGGGCTTGCTGGCTGGGAGGCTGTGACCAATGTATTTCCCACCCTTGGCTTATACTCGAGTCAATAGGTTTTCACAGTTTTTGGTGGTAAAAATAGGGGCCTCGGCTTATACTCGAGTGTAAACCGTATCTATATCAAAATTGTACTGTTGTAAAGTACAACATGTCCTGCAAAAAAGCTCTCAACCAGTTCTAAAGGCCAAAAAATAAAAGTGTTATTCCACAAATGGTGATGCAAAAATGATAGATTTTTCCCCATATTAGGTTTTATTTATAAAAATTAGTAAAACGTAATAGAAGATATAGAAATTTAGTATTACCGTTATCATACTGAACCATAGAATATAGTTAACATATAACTCAAAATCAGTTACAGAAATGATGTGTATTGTACTTTTTGTTAATACATTTTCATCAATAGGGCATAGCAACCCCAAAATAATTTGATAAAAAAATGCATCCCACAAAAAATAAGCCTTCACATTAACCAACTAAAAACCATTACGTCCTACAGGAAAAACCTTCCCTTCTGCGCTTTGCTTGTGAGTCCATACATCAAGTAACGTTCACATGTGGGGTGTCTCCATACTTTGGAGAAATGGCATAACAGATTTTGAAATGGATTTTCTCTTTTTAAATTTTTGTGAATTTGTAAATTTTAGAACACATTACCAACAAAATTAGACCAATTTCAACTCCATTTTGTTTTAAATTCGTCTTATGAAGATCCCATAGGGGTGACAGTCTTCATAGAAGTTGTTTTGAGTAGTTGGAGAGGAGTAATTGAAAAATAGGGTGATTCATAGGGGTTTCTAATATTATATAATTCAAAACTCATTAAAAACAAAAATCTCCAAAAAAGTCAATTCTGCTGTAAGCTGTGTGGCATCGTAATAAAATATCAAGACATTTTAAAAATGATGAAAACATAAGGCAGACATATGGGAAATGTTAGTTACTAATTTGGTTGGTAAAACTATCAGCTAGAACAGGAGAAAGTTTAGGATTTTGAAAATAGCAAATGTTTCAAATATTTTGACAATTATTTTTAAAAATAAATAAACTAAAAAATATCAACCGAAATTAACCAATAACATGAAGTACAACATGTCATGAAAAAAACTATCTTTAAATTACATTGGCAAATAAAAATGTGTTCAAAGTTGGGGCTGAAACATAAGCTACAAAATGGCGGCGTCCTTAAAGGGTTAAGGATGTTCATAATTTCTTAGTAAATAACCTGTAACATCTGGTCACAGCTTGTGGCCTAGGAGTTGCATTCCCATGACGTGTCACATCACACATGACACATCTGCCTTTGTCTTCTGCTATTATTCAGAATATTGGCTGATAACATTGACAAATCAACCCCGCTGTGGCTTTGCTTTGTTAACAGACTAAGTGCTAAGGCTGAATAGGAAGCGCTAAGTAACTATATACAAAGTAACACATTGATTTCCTCACCCGACATTAAATGGATCACCCCTGGCTTTTTTATTGTGGTTTTTATAATCCATAGTTTAAGTTTTATTTTAATACAATTCATTTGTGTCAATAAAAAATGCATTAACTGTGGTTTGTTTTTCTTGGATTCAACAAACATTCCTTTTTCTAATTATTGGATAAACCAAAAACTGCTCCCATTTTACTGCTCCCCCTCTTTGGAATGTCAACAAAGGGAGTGCTGCAAAGCTGCATGTCATGAGACACCTGTGCCTCTGCTTCCTTCCAAATTAACCCCTGTCTACTTCAGACAGCTATCATGCTCTAAAGTGTTCTTTCGCATGATGCACACACTTTTCCCTTTGCATTAGTTTAAAGCCAATGTACAGACAGTTTGCACAGACACTATAAAATCCACACAGATGACTGTACTTCAAACTTTTTACGAGAACACTCACTTATAGACCTCAACAAAAATATGTTAGAAAGCTAACAACATATAATTAATGTCTAGTACCCTTGAAGTTTTTTTCACCTTAAAAAGACTGAACAGAAACAGTAACATATGCCTACACAAAACCCTGCAGGCTACTCTAGCATCTCAACCACCAACATTGCTAAGAATTGGCTTTATCGTGGGCACCTAGCCTTATTTGAGTGATCTTTTGTTTACTTGTGGCCTACATATGGCCTACAGAGATAATAAGAACAGACTGTACTCGCATTCTTTATTCTAAATTTCCATTATCTTTGATTAACTTTAACAAAATGTGGCCTCAGTGGTGGGACCACCTATCGACTGGAAAAGGATGGACCATTAGTCAGATTGCAGTACCATTGATCTTACATTTGCCTATAGAAAGCATTCTACACACGACAGTATCACGGAATGCAGGCCATGGGACCGGTGGCAAAAAATGATGTGTGAACCCAGCCTTATTCCCATTTCGCATTTATATATAGCATCACTAGTTTAACTAATTTAAAGTTGATAAAGGTATTTGTGGTTCCCTGCCAGAAAACTGCATCAGGTCATGGGGTATTTGTGCAAGGCTGCCAGTCTCTGTGCCATCATCATTATCTCTTCTATGCTCGTCTAGCTCTTCCCCCTCTCTCTCCTGCAGCCATTAACTAACCCTGTGTTGGAAGCAAATCTCTGTCAGCTCACGTCTGTAGGAGCTCAGGGGAAGGAGAGGAAGAGCTAATAGAGCAGAGAGGAGATTGCAATCCTGTGACTTGATCCAGTTTGCTGGCTGGGAGCCAGGTATACTTTTATATACTTTGAAAAGTGGGTGGAATCACTAATGTAATTATAACAGAAGATTTGGAATTGGTATTAAATAGACTATTTTGTCATTAGGTTAAAATATGTGTCCTAATGATAGGTTCCTTTTAATTTTAAACTTCTGCCTTTTTAGCTAGTAGTAGAATTGCTTCAATAGCACACTTAAACACGAATTTTATTTTTATAAACTGACTTAGTATCTTAGTGTATTTTTCATAATACAATATGCTTTGTCAATATTTAGGATTTAGTAAGTTTTTTACTTTGCAGCCTTTCTACATTCATTTTTCACTCCCACCTTCAAACATCTACAAGAGCTATATGAGGGCTTATTTCTCCGTAACAAATTGTACTTCTTAGTGATAGTATTTATTATTACGTGCCTTGTACTGGAAAGCGTGATAAACATTCCAAGTTTGGCGTAATCAGGGAAAAAACACTTTTGCGGCTTTTCTTTTGGGCTTGGTTTTTTACAGCTTTCATTTTACTCTTCATATAACACATCTACTTTGTACAATCACAGGGATACTAAATGTATACAGGTTTTAATACATTTTAAAAAATTTAAACCTTGTGTATGAAAAAAAAGCTTTGATTCGCCATATTCTGGTATACTTTGGTGTACGGATCTGTGTTCAGTTATCATTTTTTGCGGTGTTGTTTAATTGCTACTATTTTGAGGACTGCATGACCTTTTTATCCCTTTTTGTTTTATTTTTTATATGTTGCAAAATGTTGAAAAAGTTACGTTTTGGACATTTTCTGTTACAGGGTTCAACACCAGGAATAACCGTTATTATATTTTGATAGACTGGACATTTTGGGATGTAGTGATACCAAACATGTTTTTAATTTTACTTGTTTATTTTTTCTATCAGTTCTAGGGAAAGGGGGGTCATTTGAACCTTTATGTTTTAATAATTTTTTTAACTTTTACCTTCAGTACGGCAGTATATGTGGATTTTCCACATCGCACATTGTAATAGATCTGCCAAAACGAGATTCGGGCCTTATAAAAACATGGCAATGGATCATCGCTCCTCAATGACATCACAAGGAGCGACGATCTAGACAAATATGGCAACACCCTTGCGTCACTTGACTGCCTCTTTATGCCATTTTTTTGCCCTCCATATCTTTCACTCTCTTTCTTTCTATTATCTCTTTATCTTTTAATGCAGGAAATGGGGAAGCTTTTATAATATAAATTGGAAATTTAAAATGTATTCAGATTATGCTTTTTAAAACATGTAGTATTATTTTAGTTCCTTGTTAGTTATATAAATATATATATGTGTAGGTGTTTGTTATATGTATATACTTAACCGCTTACCGACGCGCAACATAATAGTACGGCACGCATCGGGTCCCGATGCATGGAGAGGGCTCACAGGCTGAGCCCTCTGCATAGCTGGTAAGTCTTTGCTGCATATTGCTAGCACCGACCACGGGTGTTTTCCCGCCGACCGCTGCCGGCAAAGCTGCCTGTGGTTTCAAAAAGATGCCGAGGATCATCACTCCCTGTGACATCAGCAGCACATTATAATGAATGAGGAGGAAAATCCACATATACTGCCATGCTGTAGTATGGCAGTATATGATAGGATCGATCAGACAACCAAGGGTTAAATACCCTAGGGAGTCTGAAAAGTACTAAAAATAAAAAAAAAGTTTAAAAAAAATATAATAAAAAAACCCTAAAAATTAAAATCATCCCCCTTTCCCTAGAACTGATATAAATAAACAGTAAAAATCCTAAACACATTAGATATCGCTGTGTCCGAAAATGCCCGATCTATCAAAATATAATAACGTTTTTTCACTGTGTTTAACCCCATAACGGAAAATATCGCCCAAAGTAAAAAATGCCACTTTTTGCCATTTTGAAAAATATTTAAAAAATCAATAAAAAGTGATCAAAAGGTTGTACAGTCCTAAAAATCATAGCAATGAAAACGTCATCAAAAGTCACAAAAAATTACACCACCCACAGCTCTGTAAACCAAAGTATGACAAAGTTATTGGCGCCAGAAGGTGGCAACATTTTTAAAAAAAAATTGTACAGGAGGTTTTAATTTTTGTTAATGTATGAAAACATTATAAAACCTATACAAATTTGGTATCCCCGTAATCATACCAACCCAAAGTCTAAAGTAGACTTGTCATTTGGGGCACACAGTGAAAGCCATAAAATCCAAGCCCACAAGAAAACTGTGCAAATGAGTTTTTTCACCATTTTCACTGCATTTGGAAATTCTTTCAGGTGTTTCTACACAGCATGGAATATTCAATACCGTCACTATGAAGTGCAATTTGTTATGCAGAAAACAAGTCATTATAGAGCTCTTTATGTGTAAAAATTAAAAAGTTATAGATTTTTGAAGGTGGGGAGTGAAAAATGGAAATGAAAAAACAAAAAAGGGCCAGATTGTTAAGGGGTTAAAGCATAACTGTAAAGGTACTGACAAAAAATAGCTTTGGCACAATTCCAACGATACCTTTATCATGCTGCTGGTATAGCATTGTTTCTTATTAAATCAGATTTAACTATTCCTGAAGTGGGAGGGCCCTTCCAGGTTGTGACATCAGCTAAGGGCACTGGAGCCAGAACAGGACAGCATGTTTGTAATTGGCCAATCTAAAGCATGTGATGAGTCTCATGCTTTTGACATAACTGCAGGTCCTCAAGCCAATCTCAACAAGCCTCCTGTTGTCTCTAGCTGTTCTATATAATTTCCCATGGTTACCAGAAAACCTGACAAATGGGGATTAGCCTGTGGAGCAAGTTAAAACCTCTGCTAGCTGCTTAACACCGGCAAATAGCTAATTAGATTCAATTAGAGAATTGCTTATTTTTGCTTACTGCAGAGTTAGGCAAAAGTTTTTATACTTTACAGTTGTACTCTAAATTTATGATTCTATATTTTAGGAAAATGTGAATGCAAGGATCAAGTTTTAGAAAACTCAAAAGTTTTTTGTGACATGAGGTACTCCTATGGTAAGTAACAGGATTAATTTTTATTAACGCATTTTATTTTTTTGTTTTCCCTAGGCTTTAGAATAGTTTAAAAAACACACTAATATTCTTTCAGGTGTTTCTATAATTCACCTGCTTCTTATCTGGCCATTTGGCATTAGAATAGTTTATTTTTTTGGCCTGAAGAATCTAATAAAGAAAAATGTAACGCTTGCAGTGATATTTTCTTATGGTCTTTTTCTGTTAAAAAAGGGATTGGGTTTTGGTGTGGCCTTTTTTCACTTACAGCACTTCTTTTTTGATAGTTCTTTTTTTAAAAGGACAATTACTTCTATAGGCATTGTTTAATAGTCTGCCCCCAGCCTTGTACTGAAATTACTGTATAAACTTGAGTATAAGCTGAGTTTTTCAGCACAATTTTTGTTCTGAAAAAGCACCACTTGGCTTAAACTCCAGTATATAAAAAAATAAACTTTGTAGTCACCTCTCCGATGGGCCCCTGCAGGTTTTCCTCTTGATCCCTGCTTGTCGGCAGCGCCAAGTCCACGCGTGCTTGTAGCGCACAGACTATGACATTGGCAAGTGGCTGACGTCAATTGTCTGTGTGCTGCCAGCACGCACAGACATGTCACTGCCAGCGCGACTAGATCAAGAAGAGGACCTGTGGTGATCGTCGGGAAGTTGAGTACCGAGTTATATACCGGCTATATACTGTGGCCGGTTGGCTGGCAATATACTGGGGCTGGTTGGCTGGCTATATACTGGAGCTGGCTATATTCTGGGGCTGGCTATATATGGAGGATGCCTGGCTATAGAAAAGGGGCCGGCATGCTATATACATGGGACATGGGCTGGCTCTATAGTGGAGGGAATGCCTGGCTGGAAGGCTGGGGGCAGGGGGCTGGCTAGCTGTATACTGTGCGTCAGAGAGCTCACTAGCTATATACTGGGGGAAGGCTGTGACCAATGCATTTCTCACCCTAGGCATATACTCTAGTCAATAGGTTTTTCCAGATTTTTTTCTGGTAAAATTAGGTGCTTTGGCTTATATTCGGGTCAGTAATTTATTCCTAGTGAGAGTTAAAACATAGGTTTAATCTTGATGAAACTACATTAATGTATAGTGGAGATGTCAGATGCTAATAAATACTTTTATCAGAAAAGCTTCTGCATACTATGTGATAATAAATTAGGATGTCCACCGAAATGTCTGGAAGTTCTCTCTAAAGCCAAGCTGCCTCTAGGCTTATAAATAATTCAGGGACTGATTCCAATAATGACCATATGTTATAGAACTAGATGTAGTGATTAAGGATGCATACAAAGTATTATAGAATATGTTACTAAGAGCTTGCCAATGGCACGCAAGAGCGGTGAATCTAAAAAAATGTATTCAATGAGAACTTTTTATTTAGGACTTAACAGTATGAATGAGACAATACTTTACTCCTCTATTTCCATTAGCAAATAAAATATATATATGAATTCTATACGCTGACACTGTGTGCACATAAAACTCCCTTCCCATTTGTTAAAGCTGTCCGCACCTGTTTCCTTTCTGGGAGTGGATCAGGAGATAAGTACTATCCGACAAAGACAGGGCGCCCTGCGCAGGAAAGTTCAAGGGGTCTGCTGTCGGTGAATAATTATGATTATGTGTTGCTCTTGCTTCCTGAGCGTGATATTGATGATATTTAATCTTTCTTTGAGATAAGGGGAAGACGTAAAAAAAAAGATGTATAAATCAAAGAGCAGCACCCAGGTCCTTCACTCTTTCATCACTCTGTGTATGTAGAAGGGATATGTGTTTCTTTACTGACACAATTTATCATCTGGCAGTACTTATGGTGAAATGAAATGAATGCATGAAATGTGTGTGTATATAATATATATATATATATATATATATATATATATATATATATATATATATATACATATGAATAATTGCAAATGAAATGATTATTAATGGTAAGCTCTTAAAGGAAATCTACCATTTGATTTCATGCATTTTGAACCAAGCATACCTTGAGAATTCTATAGCTACAATGATGCAGAAGAATATCTTTAATCCCTGAGCTGAATGGTTTTGCTAAAAAAAAACAATTATAACATTCAGGACCTTGGGAAAGCCGGATTGCATTCAGCCTGCTGTTCATAAACACATTACATGGAGTTTCCTGAACTGTTCAGACAGAACTAATCAACCTGAGCTGGATGACTGATACACAGCAGCTAGGAGATGGTGCCGCGATTTATTACTTCTGCCTGTCAGGCACAACACAGTGATTACATCATTCTATGGAGCAGTTCATACTTAATGTGAGAGGAGAAGTGCCAGAGCCAGGCAAAGAAGCGACAGAGCCTCATTATCATAATTTTATCATAGTTTTTTCCGAAAAACCACTCCGCTCACAGAGTAAAAACGATATGCTTCTGCATCAGTGTAGCTACAGAATTCTCAAGGTATGTTTGGTGAATGCATGAAATCAAATGGTAGATTTCCTTCAATATATTTTTGCCTAATTGAGATAAGATGGCGGTGGGCTGTTTCGCGAAACGGACTGTCGCCACGTTATGTCCTCTATTTGCTGCATCTGAAAATAAAGGATTTGTACTTCACATTGCCGCCTCATACTTATTCAATTGTGCTTCATTTTATGGACTGTTTTTCAAGCAGAGCACCACCAAGTTGTACGCTGGACCCTATATCCACTTTTCCATTTTTCTATAGCCTGCCTCCGTTTCGTGTGGTGTTGCTTGGATAGTGTCAGTGCATTTTCTATTAACAAGTTTCCTTCAAAATATAGTGTATGCTTGGCTCCAAATCAAGTGATATACTCTCTTGCTCTATTCGCAAACTGACTTTCATCAAAAATTGCGCTCTTTGCACTGCTCCGACAGAGTGCACCACTTTTGGTGCACCCTTACCATTATAAATGTGGTGCAAGGTCCAACTGAGCACAGGAACACCCATTTCAGTGCTGTATAGTGCATCTGCGACACAAATGTGTCCCGTGCGACACAAATGTGTCTTGGACGATTCTTAAATACCTGTGCAATCAGTTTGCATTGAAAAGAAAGTCAGACAGAAAACTGGCTTTACTAAATCTGGGCAAATGAATTTAAAAATTTTTAACAGTTTTCCTTTTTTTCTGTGCAGTTCTTAAAGTGAAGATACTCTCGGCCCACGATAGGGGCTCCCATGCTGAAGTGAATGTAAAAATTAAAAAAGTTTTAAAAATGACAAAATTAAAGATTACACGTGGAAAGAGAACACTGTACCCGGAATCATGGACAAATCGGGGCTGTACCTGTCCTATACTAAACCCAGGTATATTTACTTTCCTGTTTCCTGCTCAATTGTTGGATTTATTTGCAAATGCTTTTTGCCTATGATTATCTTAAAATATTAGCAACATATAGTTGTATTCTATGATTAGACATTAATAGACATGACAGTAGACAGTAAACGGATGTAATAAACAGTAAACTGATGGTAGAGTCCAAGATTACTACAATGAAGTGAACTTTTGGGACCGGAGGAGTTAGGAGCTATGAATTTTGGTGAGAGAGATGCATTAGGCAGACAAAAGATTGAGTTCTGTTTTAGAACTCATAAGTTTTAGAAAGTGTGAAGAGAAAAATCAGGATATGACTGATAGACCCTCTGCTCAATGTTCCTCAGGACTTCTTTTATTATGACTCTTTATGCCGCGATTGCAGAAAAATAGAGTTATAAAAGTTATGCAAACTTCCCTGGGGCTCTCAGACTACGTCACCCAAAAGCCTTAGGGAGCATGGAGACAGTGGGTACAGGGCAGTAAACCGATTTACACAAACTGAAAGAAGAAAGGAAGAGTAAAAATGACACATGAACATTTTTCTTTAATAAAGTGTATTACAAAGTTTTATCATCTGTAATGTTGATTTATAAACTTTTGTTAAAAGTTTAATTATTCTTTAAAGAGACAAACAAGAAATATAAAACAACTTGAGGATTCATTAGAAAAAAACACAAGTTGTGCTCTCATTGTTTTTTGGTGTTTTTTTAGGTCAAGAATATCTGGTTGCTGGATATGAGGATATGCGTTCTGGTCGTCTTATTGTGAACATGAAAAGTTTTGTGCAACTTTGGAAACCTTCCCTTGGCAAGAAAGTAATTGAGATCCTGAGAAAAGACTGCATTTGAGCAAATTATGAAATACAGAAGTAATAAAGTATATTTATTGACCAGTTAGTAAAAAAACGCACATTAAGAAACTGCACAGAAGTGCCAAGCTCCTATTACAGGTTCATCTACAGTAACTGTGTTTAGCAAACAAATGGTTGTCTGAAAAGTTTGCAGCATAATAGCAAGAAACTACACTTAAACAATGGAATTTTGTGGATGCATCAAATTTGAAAACAAATGTGGAAACGTGTAAGCTAAAGCTTCTATGATCACCATATTACTTAATTCATTGAAGGTACAAAAGGAATAATTGGACTATTGAGGTAGTGCCCCAAACGGCCTCCTGAAATGTAACTAGGGTTTTTGAGAAGCACTTTACTAAATATTCTTGCATTTCTTTATTTTTTTTTATATTTGTTATACAAGACAGTGGTGTTAAGAAAGCTACAGGACTGAAATGACACTAGAGACACCTTAAAGCTTTTTATATTATTTGTTTTCTTCAGATGTATTTATGTTTTATAGTCATTTCATGTTACCAGAAATACAATGAGACAATGGACATTATTATTACGTGTTTTATTCTGTTTTAAGCAGTGTTTATTTAAGACTTGTGAAAGCTTCATTTGAAGACCTTTTTTAAAAGACGTTATTGTAAAAGTATGAGTAAATCTCTGTCAAGTGATCATCACAATTATTAAAATCAAAGTATTAACCATTAACTCATTAACACGAGTAGTACATGTAGAAGATGTTGAAGAACATTTACGTTGTGACCCGCCATTATCTGTTGGATCATACTATAAAATGTCTGCAAAACAAGAAAAAAAAATGAAGATACATTCTGGTTACTTTGTCAGTCACTGCTCCTGCAGCAGTGCAATACATTGAACATTGAACAAAAATCCACCAGCACAGGAACAAATTCTGTCTAGCCAATGTCATGGAGTACATCCACACTGAGCTGTAAAAAATGCAGTTTGTAAAAGAAATGCAGTTTATAACAATGTAATGAATTATGACCTGTAAAATGAAGATTTGTGTCTAGTCAATGGGGCAGATTTACTTACCCAGTCCATTCGCGATCCAGCGGCCCGGGATTTAATAAGGTAGTTTCTCCGCCGTCCACCAGGTGGTGCTGCTGCGCTGAAAAGCATCTGAACGCGCTGGAGTTCGCTGACTCGGGCTGAGTGAAGGTAAGCGCATCCCGAGCGACACATTTTCAGTTTCTAAATGCGGCGTTTTTTCCGAATACGTCGAGTTTTCGTTCGGCCACGCCCCCCGATTTCCGTCGCGCGCATGCCGGCGCCGATGCGCCACAATCCGATCGCGTGCACCAAAATCCCGGGGCAATTCAGGTACAATCGGCGCAAATCGGAAATATTCGGGTAACACGTCGGGAAAACGCAAATCGGGCCCTTAGTAAATGACCCCCAATATGTTTTAACTGATAGTAGTTTGATGACATCGTATCTAAAAGTCCAAGATAGGGTAAGCCTGTTTCATGGCAAAAAACGACACAAAACTGTGGCAGGGCTATTAGGAAATGCCAGTTAAGGTTATGAATACATAAAAAATGAAGAATATGACTCAAATCTGCCCAAAGAAGTTCATCCTCAAAGACCTTGAATAGATTTATGACCGTCCTGAGGTAGTTACAAGCTTTGGTTTCTGAATTGAGCACAGAACAGATGTCACGAGACATTATATGATCATATGAAGCCTTACATAAATCCATCCATGGAAGATTCTGGAATCAAACTGAGACTACATTTAGCTAAAATGTTGGTGTGAAAGGTGTGAAATAAACAATGTGGAAATCCAAAACTCAACTCTTAGGCTTAATTCACACGAATGTGTGCCCGTAGCACGGCAGGCACACGTCAGCGCCCATCTCCATAGATAAACATGGCGCATGGGTTCAGATAGGACACCATATATGGCATATGTATGACGTATATATGTTGCTGTATATACGTCCCCCAACGGCCCTGTGAATGAAGCCTTAGTCTGTGTTGAGTCGCAACTGAAGTTAGAGACTTACTGTCCAACATATTTATGAACAACAATGTTAGGCCTTCTGCACACATCTAAGAGAGGTGAGCACAATGGGGCTCGTTTTCTTAGGGTCCGCAGAGCAGATTTTTGTTGGGTTCCCCGACGTTTTGCGCCGAATTTTGCCAGATTCGGACAACGCGCAGGATTTAACATTTAGCAATGTGTCGCAAGACACGCACTTACATGCACTGGGAAGAAGCAGGTGAACCCCGGGGTACCTCGGCGCACAAGTGACGGATACAGGAACTGGGGCGCATGAGCTTTGTGAATTGCGGCAGACCCGAATCCCCGTCGGACAACGCACCGCGGTATCATGATAGGATAAGTAAATCTGCCCCATTGTGTCTCATGGCGTCTGAGCCATACGGCTGCTCTTCAAAGGATAAAACATGTCCTATACCTGCCCTGATTTGCGATGCAGCCTCTCAGCTCGCTATGGAGAGGGGAAGGGTGAGCAGCACTCAAGCCCCTTTCCCCCGGGGTTTGCGTTTCACGGCTGCTGCAGACGTGTGCATGGAGCCTTAATGTCATGAATTTAGAGTCTAGACCTCATTACACATGAGAATTAGAAGTTAGTTTGCAGTCTGAAAAGTTCTGGGGAAGTATTACAAAAACACTATGGAATATTTTGAAAAAATTTGCTTTGGGCACATGTCCAAATCAATATAATGTTAATAATATTAATATGTTCTAGATTAATACGTTTACTGTGCTCATACAATGGAAAATCCACAGCAAATTGTGTGTTAAAATTTGCAGTCAGGCTTTTCAATGCCTGTTTTGACCAGCAGACACTATGAGGGAGTTTTGTCAGACGTGTCTTAGACCAGAACTGTTCTCGTTGCCTATGGCAACCAACGAGAGCTTAGCTTTAATTTTATAAATAGCTGTTACCGTGGGCAACTAGAACACTTCTGCTTTAAGACACTTCTGATAAAGAATGTATATAAAAGAGGCTGTCCACTGTCAAGTTAGCCCCTTTCCACAGAATTTGCTGCAACAAGTTGCTGATTGGTGCAGGTCTCAGTGATGGGACTCCTACGGATCACAAGAACGGGGGTCCATTGTAGCCCTTTCTGTACCTAAGATGAACAGAGGAGCCGATCACACCGGATGTTCTATTCATCTCTATGGCCCTGACAGATATTGAGACAGAGTGCGGCGCCCGGCTATCTCCATCAGCACCAAATAGATCAGCCGGCACATGCGCCACTTCATCAGGGGTATAAGGTTGGGTCACATCACTGTGACCTCCACTGATTAGCAAGTTAGCCTCTATCCTGTGGGAGGTCAACTTGTCACTGGACAACCCCTTTAAGTTGTATGCCTTTTCAGACTTTTTTAGGAATGTACATTTTGGTATCGAATTTGCAGTTTGGGAAGTGTATTATATATTTTTCTGACATGTATGACAGCCTTTTTTTTGCTTTTAAGCACAAACTCGATTTTGGAATTATTATTTTGCACAACTTGATTATTTTACATTGTCTTTGTGTGTAGGTCAGTCTGTGCATAGTTGCAACTTTTGAATGCATTAAAAAAATTATTATTTCCATGAAATTACTTACTTAAAGGTAACCACTACTGTAAAATAACACCATGCCCCCCCCCCCCCACTCACTCTTCCGCCCGATGGATGAAACATTTAATACATGAAATTACCTTGTCCAAAGTGGGGCAGGAGGGTTGCAGACATCTGAGCAATATACTTCTCTTCACTCAATGTTTCTGTATTTGCATATTTTTTGACACTACTCAAAAAAAAAAAAAAAATTACTGTACATACTCGAGTATAAGCCGACTTGAGTATAGGCCGAGCTACCTAATTTTAACACAAAAAAAAACCAGGAAAATCCATTGACTCGAGAATAAGCTTAGGGTGCGAAATGCATTGGTCACAGCCTCCAGCCAGTATAAAACTGAACAGCCTATATCTCCCAGTATATAGCCTGCCAGCCCCTGCCCCCCGGTATATAGCCGTCTAGCCCTTGCTCCCAATATGCAAAGCTTTTAATAAAAAAAAATTAACACTGTACTCACCTTTCCGAACGGAATAACTGTCTTCTAAGGTATGCCATCACACTGTTTTGGTGGGCTGCCCTCAAGTCATTGTGGTTCAGGGGTACTCCTGTTGATCCCTGTTGATCCCATAGAGGCACATTTTCTTACAAAGTCACTAGAGTTCACTAAAAGTGCATTGTCCATCTATAATGCTGTGTGCGGCGATCCACTAATTTGTGCACCAGAAATCATTAATGCGTTGCTTCCCCTCACTGGTCCGGCAGAGTTCACCATCTTTTTTGTGATGCACCTTTAACATAGGGTGTGCAACACAATTTGCAAGTTAAATATGGCGCTTGGTCCGAATCAGTCGATCGTCCCCTAATTTGGCACAGACACTTCTTAAATACCTGTGCAAGCCGTTTTAGCCATTGAAAACATGCACAGTCCAACAAAAGTGCAGCGCACGACCCTTACTAAATGTGCCCCAATGTGTTTCAATTGGATTCAGGTGTGGAGAAAGTGCAGACCACTCCATTTAAGGTAACACAGTCTCCAGAAGCCATTCCTTAATGTTTTGACCTTTTGACTAGTCACACTTACTTATACTGTAACACAGTTGAGGCATATTGTTCTCCCTGACATTTCCAACATCATTTCTGATTTCTCCTCAGCTATAATCGCCTTTCAGCAATGAAGAGCACCGAGGCTCACTGACCCTTTATCCAGCAAAGTTATCTCTTCTAGTCTCACTGTTGCAGCCTGCTAATGACATTGTGTGACACATTTAGCTGATTGGCCACTTCTGTCTGAGAAGATCCATCTTGAAGCCTCACAATGGTGAAGTACAATTGATTTATTGTGAGCTATTGACTTGTCAGCATGATGAGGCAGACTGTGTAAAAATTATGAAAAAAACAGGAAATTTATTGGGCAATTTCAAACACCTGATTTGAATTTTTCCATGAAGCTTCTTATTAGAAAACCGCAGGTGTAAAAAGTAATGAAAATATTGATAAGCTTGACATTTGCATTGAACAGTTTAGAAAATTTTACAAAAAGCTCACCTGTTAAGATTAGAGTGAATTTAGGTTCATCCTGAACCCACAAACCAGATATACCTTACTTTTTGTGATTAGAGTATATGCCCTTGTATGGGCATTTGGACTGGAGTTGTAGAGCACATAAATAAACCATTTGAAGACAGGGCCCTGTCTAATAACAATGTAAATGTCAGGAGGCTGTGCATGAATGATTTATCTCTTTTCAATTCTATAGGAGTCTTGAAGCAGCAGTGCAAGAGTGGACATCTACAGTGTAGAATTGAAAAAAAGAAGTTTCAAGCAGCTGAAATCAGTCAGATTGAATAAGAACACCTCAATTTGCAAATTACTGGTTTCATTCATCAAAGTTTTATTATTAACCAGAATCAGCAAACCTAATCATAAATACAGTGGAATGTTCAATGTTATGCATAATGACATGATCATTTACAGTATGAGAGGATTTCCTGCATGACATGGTCAAAAAAGTGGTGACCCCTCCTCCCTCCATAGAGAATAGCGGTACACGGCCGCACACACGCCGAAAGATAGAGCATGCTCTATCTTTTTGCGGTGTGCGGCCCGGTGCCACACAAATTAGCGGCCGCATGTACGTCCTCGCAGACGGCCATGTGAATGAGCCCTAAGGGTGGATTCACACTGGCGTGTGTCTTGCGTATTTGTTACACATCCGATGCGTGTTATTTCCGTATTGTTTTATTGTCTGCAGGTTTAACACCCGGCTTCCAAGGCTCATCAGTGAAAACAAAATAGACCTGGCATTTTTTATTGCAAGACTTTAGACTTGTATAGCCTTCTGTGATCCACATTCGTGAAAAAATAGGGCAGGTTTCAAAAAAAAAATTTCACAGACAATGGATCAGTGAAAAACAACTGAAATGTGAAACCACCCATTGCAAACAATCACTGAACACGACTGAAACATGGACGTGAAAACAACGCCAATGTGAAAGAGTCCTAAGTATTTGTAAGTCACCAGGAGCAGGTGAAGTAGAACAGGTGCAAATCTGACTCAATTTGACTCAATAAATGTAATTTTTGTTAGGCAGGTCCAACCTTGGACTGCTGTGCAGATTTTGCATTGCACAGATTTGATATCCGCATCAAGTAAAAAACTAAATGACAAATCAGTTCTTGAGGATTTTTCATGCGTTAGTCACAGGCAGATTAATCCCATTTAATGAATACTTTGATTTGCCTTCATGTAGAAACTTCCCAATAGTCCTAACTTTTTAGTTTTCACGGACTGGTTCTGGTGATTTGCATTTTGGAAAGAATTATTGTTTACATTTTGGATGCCAGTATATATAAGAGGATTTCCTACATGACATGGCCAAAAGAGTTGGAAAAAGGGTCCAGGTGTTGTACCCACACCAATTAGATATTGGTGATCTTTCCATTGGATATGCCATTAATATAAAAATTAACAAAGTACCAGACAATCCATCCACAAGCACTTTCTCATTGCCATTTAACTTTCACTACCTAAATATAGACATCGATGTCTGCTTGTTACAAAACTTCTGAGTGCTTGATCTATGCTCCTCTGAAATGCATAGTGGGACCTGAAGATTTATGGTAATTTTGTTTAAATTGCATATGTCAGACAGGTATTGTTACATACCTTCAACCTGTTTAACTGTCAACAGATCTCAGCACATAACTACAGACTTGTCAAGACAGAGCTAAGAGGTAACAATCAAATAGAGTCAACGAGAAATACCAAGGAATTCTTTTTTAAAAAATTATCAAACACCATTAAAAAAAATAGACGTCTGTGTTGAGCCGAAATATTGTACTGGAATTGTTTCAGTGGCTTAGTCACTAGAAGAACATTGTTTTGGTCTTCATAGTACACATTACCTATTAGTTGTCAACATATATTGAATTATACTACATGTGAACATCGAGCAAGACATGCGATTAGTATCTACAGAGAACACTGAAAAACTGATACCTATTCCATCCGATAACTGCTGGTTATCTTCTCCATTAGGCCTACCATCGTCATGTCTCTAGTTCCAACCACACTGTGGAGTTTACCTCACAGGCATCTTATATTCTTCATGTTCCCATCATCCCATATATCTCCTGGTCTTCAACATTGGTTTTATATCTATTTAAGCTATATATATTTTAAAAGTTTATATTAAGGCATAGTTCACAGTAACCAATCTTTCATTAGAACATTTGGCAAGACCGATTTGGCAAGCTCTGTGCAGCGCTGTATAATCTGTATGCGCTTTCTAAATAAAGGAATTATTAATAATTATTATTGTTATAAGAACAGCTTAACCAGGTTTTAGGTGCTCTAATTTAATGGGCAAATTACTCTGCAAAATTGATTAGCTCCTGGAAAAGTCATTTAAAACAGAGGTTCACTTAGCTTTTCTCCATGCATTGTGGATGTTTACTTAAGGAGCTTAATAAGAAATGTGAACAATACAAGTGTTTGTTTCATTACTTAAGTTAGATTGCATTAGGGTAAAACTGAAACATGTTTAAAATATGTGGAGATAAATGGTTGGAGTAGCAAAATAGTCTCTCTACAGGGTTTAGTAATACGCAAGGTTTGTGTCTCTACAAGAACATCTACCACAGGAACATCTACCACCAAGAAGAAAGACTGCATGCAAATGAGCCTGAGGGGATCCAGGTTCCATTAACACCTATGCAACCCCCCAGGCTCATTTGCATACAGTCCTTCATCCTAGTAGTAGATGCCCTTTAACAAATCTTAAAATGCTCACTGAGATATAGAGGGACTGATATAGATACTAAAATGTAACTTTTATTTTAATAATTAAAATTAAGAGGGTTAGCCACAGTAAAGTTGTAAAAAAACACATAAATCAAGCTACAAAGAGCCAGGACTGATATTGAACAAGGACTGATATTGTAGACGTATACTCAAGATAACACTGTTGCTATTTACCGTATCAAAGATAATCCTGGGTTGCATCTGTTCCCTTCTGGTCCCTTTTTACTTAATATTCCCCTTTGTATCTCGTAGCCACTTATATTTATTTCCCACACCATACATTCAGTCCTATATCCCTCAATGCGACCCAATACGTACTTGAAGAAATACGTGTTTAATATTGCTAATAACTCATCAGGGGTCAGGTAGACATTAACTTATGGGATATAACTATTACTTAAAAAACAGTGGTTGCCTCATGGTACTCGTGTGACCCCGCATTGCATATAGCGGTGGCGCCCATTGTCCTTGCCTCTATTTAAAGCTGTGTGGGTGTGAGTCACACACCCCTGACCCTGACCCACGTCATAAATGATGCATGTAGGGCGTACCCAATTGTAATTCTACTTGTATGTCAATGGCATGCTTGACTGAATCAGCCATAGTGCAAAGTCCCTTAGTCTTCTATATTTTGAGTATACTGTAGAAGTACTTACCATTCAGAGGAAAAAATGGATCTTCCTAGACTTTTTCAAGCGTACTATAGGAGCATGGTAGGACCAATGGATCCTCCTTGACTTCTGGTATTCAACTACTTTTTACAAAAGTCCACATTTGTGGTTCTACCTACAAGTGAAGATCTAAATAAGACCCAGATAAGGGATACAGATGGGTTATGACAACTTTGACTACTTTGATAGACCATCTATATTGAAGTTATGAAACATGGATACTGTTGGATATGATTTTTTTTACTTTATAAAACACATGCATTTTTTACAGCCCTGTTTTGACCCATGTAAATCTACAGTATGTAATACATAAGTAATGCCACGTGAATCACAAAAAAATGCATTTTATGTTAAAATTAATTTAAATTATCATGTTTCGGGGATATAAACCTGGAAGAAATTGATTTAATAAGTACATGATATATGCATGGGGTAGTCCAGGGGAACACTGCCAATTACCCTGAAAAGGCTGAAAAAAGTATGCTCGGGTTTATTTTGGGGGTACGTCTTATTATAACACAAACCCACAGGTCTCCACATTTCTATTTGCCTCCAAATACCAGCATTTTGGGCCCCTTATAAAAAAAGTAAGGCTTTTTTTTGGTTGAGACAATCCACACCAAGGGTCCTGAAATCAGAGACTTATAAAAATTGTCTGTTATATTTATAGGCTTCTCAGGAGCAGTGGCAGTGCCTACAGAAGACTGTCCCTGATGTCAGAAGGGAGGGGGAACAATCAAGAAGGGTTCTATAAAAAAGGAAAAGGATAAAAATCTCATTACTTTAAAACTTTATTAATTCTTTTAATTCTTTTTTTTTAAAGAAAAATGTTGCATTGCAAACTCCCGTACTATAAGCAGTAGATATATATTTCTTCTTCACTACTCAATATGGGTTAGTAAAGTGAGAGTTGAAATTTCATGCGATTAGCTAGTGTGATAGGCTGCCTAAAGAGATGGGTTTTAAAAGCACAGTTTAACCTTTACAGGGTGGGTAATAGTATTAGTCCATACAATATCATACATTTTTTCACAATAACATTAAAATAGATACAGACACTTTATTATTTATTTATTTCTTTGGTTCCAGATTCATGTAAGCCTAGCAATGAACCTTGCCAGTGGATGTACACGCGCAACTGAGCTATGGCTCTGGAACACCAGGAGGATTTATCAGGCAATTACTTCTTTTATTACTTTTGCCATTCCTTGTTTTGAGCAAAGCCTGATGAGCCTAATTACGAAAATTAAAAGGCAACTGAAATATTATAATAAAAGATTAATTCAAACATTGCATATCTGTGTGCTATATACTAAGTAATATTTCTTACTCTACTCATTCCTTAAGGTGCTATCAAGCATAATAGGGAGAATGCACAGACCATTCGTATGTCATTACATATTTGAACACCATCTCTTGATCTTGATCATGTGCTATGCAAATGCTTGTCTGTAGAATGTCTAATTATATCCGGAGATTAGGCATTAAGGACATCTGATGAATCATATCCTTAACAGATGAGTGGTAAGAAAAATTGCTAAATGTGACCAGCCAGATAATGATTGGAATTTCTGCCAGAACGTTTGACTAAACAGGGAAATCTAAAATAACAGGAATATAAACTTCCTGATATATTTATCTTTGTATGTTTGCCTTTCAGCACATTATGCTCAATTTATTTGTGAAAAAGACTTAGAATAGATGCAGAGCGTAGGCATTTCTAGTGATGCGTGCTACACGACAAGGCGAAACTAAGCAATCATTTTCAACCTTTTGATCTTTAAAAATAAAATGATCCTATTTGGAGCTGCCTTGTAGCCTACAATTCTCATGAAAGTGATTTCTAGAAAAAAGATTTTTAACATCTTGGCACCCGGAGCTGTAAGGAACTGGAAACCTGCTACTATGGACCAGCATCACAAATGTAAGGCATAGTGATGATGTGGAAACAAAGGTTGTGTGCACTATCACAATTAATTTGGGGTGTATGTATGTAAATGAATTAAGGGTGCTGTATACAAATGAATGATTGGAGACGTGATGTGCATACATTGGTGGGAGACACTGTGTATAGTAAAATAAATTTGAGGGGCAACAGGTTACTCAAAAAATGGATGGTGTACATAATAATTCAGTGTGGGGGCACTGTGTGTAATTAATTTAGGGCTTATATATTTTATATCATGTATGAGACTTGTACGTATTTAATTTTAGGACACTGCACATATTTAATCAATGGGGGCAGTGTTTAATTTCTTTTTAGATGGGCAGTTTGTTATTATTTCTTCAGAAGGGTAAAGTACAGCCCCTCTGTATAGTGTAATGCAACAATCTCTTTTTTTGAAGTTCAATGGCAATTACTCCCAAATTTTTCTACAAACAATAGAACCTGGCAGAACCAGGACTTTCTATACAGGAATAATGTGTGTCACGGGTGCTCCTGCAACCCACATCCCGGGTCGCTGGAGCACACGCACCCTAGGGGACGGCGATGCTGCTCTGGTCTCCCAGCATCACGTTCCAGTGGTCCTCCACGAGAAGCCCCTGGTCATCTCCTAGGTCAGCGGTCAAGTTCTCTCCAATCCGATCCGGTACCGAACTGAGCCTATTTTCCTGCAAGTCGTAGCTCTACATAAAGAGAGATTGTCCTTCTATGTGCTGCCTCGTTCCACCTCCAGTCCTTAACTGGAAGACGGGGGAGATTCTTCGTTGGGGACCAGATTGCCAGTCTCGCTGCATGGTGGTTCCTCATCCAGTACCTGTCTTGGCCTCTTCTGTAGCTTCCAAGTCTCTAGAGCATCTTCCAGCTTCCTATCAGGACTTTGCTGACATATTTTCCTAGAAAAAGCAGAGTATTTGCCACTGCACCACCCCTACGACTTCCCTGTTGATTTTCTGCCGAGCGCGTCTCCTCCCCGGGGTCAGGTGTACCCCCTTTCTGTGCCTGAGACTGCAGCAATGTCTGACTATATCAAAGAGAGCCTGCAGAGGGGGTTTATATGTAAATCCTCTTCTCCGGCTGGTGCAAGCTTCTTCTTCCTGACAAAGAAAGATGGGTCACTCTGTCTATGCATTGATTACCACGGTCTTAATAAGGTCACAGTTAAGAACCGCTATCCGTTGCCGTTGATCACTGAGCTCTTTGACCGCCTGCATGGAGCCAAGGTCTTCGCCAAACTGGACCTTCGTTGTCTGCTGCTCTTCAATGGTCGCATCTGGTAGTACTTTGTGCAATACAGATATTCCTGAGCTTTACAAACTATTACCGGCAGTTTATCCCGCACTTCTCCACTCTTGTGGCGCTCACCAAAAAAAGAAGCCTATTCATCTGGAAGTTGATGCCTACTCAGTAAGAGCAGGGGCTGTGTTCACCCGGAAAGGGCCCAAAGTTTGGACTTTTTTTCTGGCTATCACAGCAACCTCCTCCTCCTGAGGCTGACTCCTCTGATGTCTTAGTGGTAAAGGAGTAAATAAATAACAGGAATTTCACAGCACTCCTTGTGTAGTAGATGGTGCCAAACTAGGGTCCCAGCCCCGTTCATGCATAGATAATGGAAGATGGCACTCAATCAAATTTGAATAATAATTGCTTTTTATTTTTGTACAAATCCACTGAATAGCATGACGTTTCTGTCAAAATTACCTTCTTCAGATGCGGATTGTACTTGTAAAAAGTGCTTGTTAGGTAGGAGGAGAGGAGCAGTGTCCGCCGCCCTGGACCTCAGCTGTGTGGCTGACACTGAGACCAGAACGTGGCTGCCATACAGCTGAGGTCCAGAGCGGCGGACACCGTCATGCTATTCAGTGGATTTGTACAAAAATAAAAAGCAATTATTATTCAAATTTGATTGAATGCCATCTTCCATTATCTATTAGTGGTAAAGGAGGTCCTGGACATGAAGACCGTGAGAGGTAAACGGTTCTTCCCTGTTGACTGGAAGGCCTGAGGAGAGATCTTGGGAGCGTGAGGATAACATTCTGGACCATAGCCTCCTGCAAAGGTTCCTCCAGACCAAGAAAGGGGGAAGCCGAAGGGGGGGTACTGTCATGGCTAATCCTGTGACCCACGTCCTGGGTCGCAGGCGCTCCCGTGCCACTCTCTGTGGCGCCCGCTCCCCACGGGTTCACTCACCTCTCCACACTAATGCTCCCGTCCCGGATTCCCAGCGTGTACGTCCCTGTCTCCTAGGGTGTGCACATGCTGGTGCTCTTAGATTTAAAGGGCCAGCACACCGCTGATTGGCGCTGGTAATTTCCTGGAATAGAATAAAAGGCGGCCTCTCTCAGCATTCCCCACCGGATCTTCGTGCTATATGCCTAAGAGAAAGCTTGTTCCCTTGCCGTATATCTGTGTATTGATCTCCTGTTGTGAAACCGGATCTCTACCTGGTTACGCTCCTCCATTGCCACCCCTGGCCTTCTGCTCCGCCTCTGACCCTGAACCTTTTCCACATCTCTTGACCTCCTGCCTGTCCACGAACTTGCCTTCTGACTCTACCTCACCTTGGCTGCCACCGGGAACAAAGTCGCACCTGTGAAACGACCTGGTGGTACCATGCCGCAGCAAATCCAACCCGCTTTGCAGCGGGCTCTGGTGAAGACAGGGTGCCACATAGACTCCGGTCCCAGGTGTTGGCTTCCGTCATCGTCCACAGTGGTCCGGTGGGTCCACTACCCCTGAAACCTGACAATGTGGTATACAGTTCACAACAACAGAGAGGATGGTCAATCCCCAGAAAAAAACGTCATCTAAATTGTATGCAGCTAAAAGAAGTAGGAAGAGCATTCACAGGCGGCTACATGTATTTTTTGGATGGTTATATCTGTTTGAGTATTTTATTTGCAATGAGGGCTATAAGGGCTATCATGGTTTGTAAATGAGTCTACGTTGATGTACTGTAGTACTTATTAAGTGTTTTTATGCTTGTTTATGTGTTTATTTTGTAATTTATGGAATAAAGCTTGTGAACTTTTTGCCTATACACACTCCTCTTGCTCTTTTCAATTTTTCATATATTATCTTGGGTGCGTTGGCTACAAGGAAATATATTTTTTATATACTGTGCTGTGTACCTCCGGGCTTTGCAATTATACTATATGTAAAATTGTAATGTGCCCCAGGGATAAGGGAGGGGCCACAACATTTAGGTGTATGGGGCATAAAATTCCTGATGGCAGCCCTGACTAAATGTTCTCCATATATCTCCCTGTAAACATGGCTATGCTTGTTCATGGGAATTCCGATTGAAGTCCATTAGAGTTATAGAAGGAGCCATGTGTTGCCACCTGGCGATATTCCAATTATACCCAAAATGGGAAAAGTGTTTTAACCATAAAAACAGGTATCACAGATGCACCCGCGATCCTTGCTGTGGATCGCGGGCACACCCGTGCCTCTTTATGTGTCGCGGTCCCCGCTGCCGCTGTCCCACTCCCCAGCCTGGACTCACCTCTCCACGCTCCTGGCTCCAGCGATGTCCTCTCCTGCTCCCGCGACTCGGCGTGCGCGTCCCCGCCTCCTAGGGCACGCGCGCCAGCTCGCTCAGATTTAAAGAGCCAGCGCGCCGGTAATTGGTGCTGGCCTGTTATAAGTTTCTGCCTCTTCCTGTGACCCTTGCCGGATCTTCAGCATCATTCCTTCTAAGAGAAAGCCCTCCTGAGTTCCCTGTGTTTCCTGTGTTCCTCTGTGTTCCAGCTTTACCAGCGATCCTCTTTGTTGCTACCATTGCTGTGACCTGCTGTGCCTTACAGGGTTCCTGTCCTGCTGTGCCTTCCAGAGTTCCTACTGTCTGTGCCAACATCACCAGTGTTCCTCTGTGTGCCAGCGTTACCAGTATTCCTCCGTGTTTCCTGCTGTCATCTCAGGTTTGGACTGTTTCCTGCTGTACTACCTTGGCTGCCATCGCGGGTCTCATACCACCTCCCGCGGTGGTCCAGAGGGTCCACAGACTCTTCCAAGAGACTTTTACACACTTTCCCTCCTCAAGTGTGACAACAGGCAGATCACAACACATATGTATTTTCAAAATCCATTGAGTTTTTTTAACATCTTTATTATTATATATATTGTTTTCTCCATAATAACCCATGGATTTCAGTATTCAATACCAGGGCTATGTAGGTGTAGATAATATTGGCAAACAAGTATTTTAATCAGATAATTAGTTTCTTATAGGCAGTTTACACTTGTTTTTCTGAGATTACTTGTTGGAGATTTAGGTACAGTACAAATAACTCCTGTGTAGTTGAGCACTTACATATGAATCATTCTAACAGTCTATCCAATGTCATAACTTGCCAAAGCGATCATCAGCCAAGAATGTTTATTGTGCAACCTTGTCCACATGCCAACCCACTAATGTAAAGTATTGAAGTGCTGTTAGGACAGGAGTATCCCTAGATTGTCTGCTACTTAGATAAATACCATTGTGCCGTGAATGTTTATTTGAAATATGAAAACTATCCACTGAAATTATTATGAGGAATGGCGATTGCCACAGATAAACCATACGAAGAAATTCTATCCCAATAAATCTAAATGTCTGTACATAATCTGCTTTACCTGGAAAGATTACCTTTGGTCGCAATGTCAGCAGTCGCCATGTTTGCAATAATCTTTCGTTATAATTTCTAAATCTAATTAAAGTGCTCCGTTTACAGAGAACGTAGTTGCATACACCACTTTTCTATGTTGTTTTCCCTTATTATGTATAATCTACAGTATCTGTACTCCCACAGACCACACAAAATTCATTTAGAAAATATTTCAAATAATCTTCTGTCACAGAGGACAACATGTAGACTATCCTTAAAGACACTTGATGAATCTCTGTACATTCTTGTCGTTTTTTGAACCCTTCCCTCGGAGGGATATATGTACTTTGGCAAGTTTAGATCATTATCCTCAGCTACAGTCTTCTGAATTCCCCAGCACAACGGATGTTTTCACTTGTGTACAAGAATGTTACATCGCCTCTCGCTGTTAACATTTTATCTGTTTGGTCTCATCCTCAACCTGCTGATGCACTTTTGTATTCAGCATTGAAAGTACTAAAAGAATATACCATATGTCTGAAGGTCATTCTCTTTCAAATAACTTAAAGTGTTTAAAATAACAAAATAAAAAACATGGGTGAACATTGTTAGACCTTTAAAAGTAGTCGATCCTTCTAATTTTGTACATGATGCTTTGTAGGGGGCAAGAATTGTTTTCCCATTTGCATATAGAGAATCAATAAAAATTCTTTCTCCCTGCAATTTATACTAAAACATACTCATTGACTGCCAGGACTGAAACATTTTGCACTTAGTCTAAAGGAATTCTTTACTGATAAATGCCTTCCTGCCTCTTGAAACAGCAATGTTCAAAAGGTGAAACAAACAATGCAGAATAATACATTCCTGCTGACTCCATTAGCCTGTAGGTATGAATGCTATTTTAGTCAATGCAGTTTGATGTTAACCAAGAAGCCTGCTAAGGACAAAAAGGTTGAATATATTAAATGTCAAGAGTGAAAGTTCAAAAGCACAAAGCCTTATCTAATAGAACAAAAGTATATAGTTGTTGGCTACATGCTTACCACCATCCTTCCCCTGAATAAAAAGAAAATGTCAAACCAAAAGCTGTGCATTAGCCCCCTTCATTTTCAGGATTGTGGGGCCCAGAGATCAAACTACCATAGTTCAAAATTTCAACTATTTTTAAATATGGCAATTACAGGCGGTCCCCGGGTTACGTACAAGATAGGTTATTTAGGTTTGTATTGTATGAATGGTGAAATAGTTTACTTATTGAATTTGTATGCAAGTCGGAACTGTATACTTCATAATTCTTACCTAAGTCAAAATCTTTTTTGGTCTCTGTGACAATTGGATTTTAAAAATGTTAGATTGTCATAAGAAGCATGCTTAACAATAATGCTTAATTACAGATACCTTTAATAACAGTTATAACTGTTTATAGTAGCCTAAGGCTAAAGTACAGTAAATTACCAACATCCAATGGTCCATTTCTAAGTCCATCTGTAAGTGGGGTGTTCTTAAGTAGGGGACTGCCTGTATATACTAAAACATTACAGTGGATTTATGACTTAAAAAGTTTTTCCAGGCTAAAAATATTGATGACTTGTCCTGTTATTATTACATTTGCAGGCCCTCACATTCAAGACCCCACAGATTATAAAAACATGGAGAGAACATATTAACTCTGTGCAGATGTTGACATGGATGGGACTTGAAGCCAGGACCCAGGTGCTGCAAGGCTGTAGTGCTAACCACTAAGCTACCATTCTGCCCAAATGTGAATTCTTGTTTATGATAATAGGACCGTACTAGCCTTTAGGAGCAAAAATCAATATAAGACGATGGTGGTCATTTATCTTAGGACTTTCTCGTTTGTTTCTCTTATATTTGTGCCTTTTTAGCACATTTGTATTTGCAACTCTCCCACTGGCAAAGTAAGCCTCTCATGAATTTGTTGCACCTGATATATCTCTAAAATTTGTATTGTATGAGAAAGTTGCAAATTTGGTGCAAATTGTGGTTAAAAAGTTTCAATTAAACTCTAGTCCTGATAAGGCTTAGGAAAATTTTTAAAGGGGTTGCAGAAGAGTTTCCTATTTTTGTGTGACTTTTGAATAAATAATAATAATTACACAGTGTTAGCTGCCATATATATACAGGCGGTCCCCTACTTAAGAACACTCGACTTACATACGACCCCTAGTTACAAACGGACCTCTGAATATTGGTAATTTATTGTACTTTAGTCCTAGGCTACAATAAACAGCCATAACAGTTATCTAATGTATCTGCAATGAAGCTTTAGTGTTAATATTGATTCTTATGACAACCCAACATTTTTAAAATCCAATTGTCAAAGAGGCCAAAAAAGTTCTCGCTGGGATTACAATGATAATATATACAGTTCCGACTTACATACAAATTCACTTAAGAACAAACCTACAGACCCTATCTTGTATGTAACCCGGGGACTGCCTGTATATATAATATTTCTTTAGCAGCAAACAACAGATGAAACAGCACTCCGTAAGGATAAAGTGAAAAACTTTTATTCCACCACGGATGCGACGTTTCGACATTTTCAAGCATAGTGAGTCAGCGGTCAGCTGACTTAAATAGGCAGGGGAAGTAATCACCCACACGTGTGACATTAATTACATAAATATAAAAATAGATAAAAATACAATAATGTTAGTGCACCGTATATACAATATTGTTTTGTCAAACATATGTACAAGTGAAAGGAAAATACATGACATTCAAAGCGTGAAGTACATCACCATGGATACCGGCGTGACGCCCAGTGTAGAGGGTGAGCCGGGAGCTTGTGTTTATGTCCACAAAAGTGTATCAATAAAGTGTCCTTGCGTAAAAAACAAAAAAACTAATGGAGCAGTGTATAGAGCATATGGAGCAGAATATATAGTCCATCAAAGAAGCGCGGTCCAACTGCGTGTATGAAATAATTCCAATCATAGCCGAGCGGCATTTACTTACCTTTTTTCTCTTCACTCCACAGCAACCTCTGGATTTTGATGTGGACAATTTCAGGGCGATCGGGATATTTTTGTACCTGCGGACCTACAAGAGGAGGCAGCGATCCCGGACGGGACATATCCTGCTGGTAAAGATCTCTCTAGCCTTCTGGCTTTTTCTGATGTCTGAACCCAGCGGTGCCTGCTTACCTATGGACCACTCGTTGTTGTCTCGGAGATTCCCACTGTAAGTCCCGTTTTGAGCGCTCTAGTCCCATCACCAGACTATGGCTGCACGGAGTCTAATTTACCCTTAAGTAAGATGGCCGCGTTGTGTACAGTCATCTTGTGCGCATGTCCTCTGTGAAACTTGCTGGACTTATGCCGCTCGGCTATGATTGGAATTATTTCATACACGCAGTTGGACCGCGCTTCCTTGATGGACTATATATTCTGCTCCATATGCTCTATACCAGTGATGGCGAACCTTTTAGAGGCCGAGTGCCCAAACTACAACTAAGACCCGCTTATTTATCGCAAAGTGCCAGCACAGAAATTTAATTTGTAATTTATACTCCCTTCTCCGTCACAGCTTTCATTGATACCAGCACCCTGAGGACACCAATAAAGTAGAAAATAGTCCCAGGTAGAGCTGTCACTTTAAAATAGCTCTGTGCACAGCAAGTCCTGGGCTGTCTGGGACTGCAGGAAGATGCCTGGAGTCATCTCTGGTGATGGCCTGGGTGCCCACAGAAAGGGCTCTGAGTGCCACCTCTGGCACCAGTGCCATAGGTTAGCCATCACTGCTCTATACACTGCGCCATTTGTTTTTTTGTTTTTTGCACAAGGACATTTTATTGATACACTTTTGTGGACATAAACACATGCTCCCGGCTCACCCTCTACACTGGGCGTCACGCCGGTATCCATGGTGATGCGTGTACTTCACGCTTTGAATGTCATGTATTTTCCTTTCACTTGTACATATGTTTGACAAAACAATATTGTATATATGGTGCACTAACATTATTGTATTTCATATTTATGTAATTGATGTCACACGTGTGGGTGATTACTTCACCTGCCTATTTAAGTCAGCTGACGGCTGACTCACTATGCTTGAAAATGTCTTCATAGAGAAGACGAAACGTCGCATCCATGGTGGAATAAAAGTTTTTCACTTTATCCTTACGAAGTGCTGCTTCATCTGTTGTTTGCTGCTACGATGAAGACCTGCACCCGATCAGCCTTTACACGGTGCCGCTCCACACCTTTCCTTTTCTATAATATTTCTTTATTTACATAGTGCACACAGATTACGCAGCGCTGCACAAAGCATGTCAAATTGGTCCCTGTCCCCATGGGGCTCACAATATAAACAACCTAACAGTATGTTTTGGAGTGTGGGAGGAAACCGGAGGACCCGGAGGAAACCCACGCAAACAGGAAGAGAACATACAAACTCTATGCAGATGTTGACCTGGATGGGATTTGAACCCAGGACCCCAGTGCTGCATGGCAGAAGTGCTGCTCACTCGGCCACCGTGCCCCCCTGGTATGTATATCAAACTCTAAGATTAATCAAGTGCAAAACCTGGAAAAATGCACAAATGTCCTGACTTAAGATAAATGACCCCCACTGTCTTATTTTTAGGGAAGCAGGGTATGCCAATTTGCTGGCAGAGGGGATATCTTGTAATAATATAATCCATCCAACAAAGAGAGATATAATGTTATCAATGTCTTTGTGTCTTCCAGAAAATGTATTCCAACTGTAGGAAGCTGTCTCTTGATTTGTATGTATTACAATCATAAACTAAATGTCTTGCTAACAGGAACTGCCTTACTGCGCACTTGAATGCTGGTGTTGAGGATTTCCCAAAAAGAGCAAACAAGGTTCAAGGCTGGGACCTTGTTAGCATTTTCATGAGAGAAGCCAGTCATGAAACTCTGCCAAAGACAAGCTGTTGTGTATTTTCCTCTCTGTATGTGCCTAGAACACAAAGTGTCTATGTTAAGGCTTTCTAAACAAACAGCACATTTATTTTAGGTTAGGAAACGCTGGCTATTTACATACTTGTTACTTAAAACATAAGCAAGCTAATTCTTCACTCATAAAATACATAACTGTAAAATCCGACTGTAGTTTTAAAGCTATAAACAGTGTTATTTTAGGACAAAAACATTATTCACATCCCAGATTATCTCAGATTACTATAAACGGTCCTAATGTATTCCATGTAGACAGCCATTGTTGAGAATGAGTTATTCTCAAACTTACATATACATAGTTAGAGGAAAATCAGGTCCAATATGTCCCTAGGCCTATGTTCCCACCCTGCCTTTCATTGCTAGCCCTTGCCTAGTAAACAAAACATTTCTAGATTCATTTTTCCTCTTGTAAATTAATAGCAATTTACATAAGCGCAACAGAGCTCCGTTTTTTCCAAGCTGCCATTAGCAACAGTATGAAGGAGACAGCAAACTGACGAAATTCTAGAGAACCCACCACAAGTGATACTGACATTCTGGTAAAGCCGTCGGGAGGCCAAGCTCAGCCATGGTGGCATGGGTACCAGACAGCTTAAGTGCCGGTACTGGTGGCACCAGGGCAGCGCACGCCATCCACCGGCTGTGGCTATCATCACAGTGCTATCCATTTACCTAGCTAAGCGCAGGTAACCAGCATATAGGCTATGTGACCTGTGTTGTATCGATCTTGATTGTCAATTGTAAGCGTGTAAAGTGCTTGAACCGTCATGTTGTTCTGTATTGTAATGTATTGTTGTAACTAATTACGTAACAAGTAACTAAGAAAGAACACAATAGCAACCAAGCTGAGTTACTCCTAAAAGTCTATTTGTTAAATGTTTTTCTGTCTGCCAAATCTCCCTCTATGTCTGTGTAACTATATCACAATAAAGTTTCAAGTATGATCTTTATTGGCCAAGATTGGATTTCATTAGAATATGGAGAAATTGACTTATCAAACTGCATACTGAAGCTAAAACATGGCAAGTGCCTCACCTAGCATACTTTAGTAACATCTTTCAATTTACAGATAACAGAGTAGGAGAAGGACCATTGGAAATGTGACTCATTGCTTTAAATTATATTCAGAGTTTCATATTCTGCAATTAGAGTTTTCCCTAGTGACCGCCATAACAGATGGGGAGTAAAATAAGTTTCACGTGATAGGGAAAAGAGTGATTCTTCTTCTACTTGTAGAAAAAAATCATCTGTACATTACTAGTAGTCTTATTCTAACCTATTACACACTAGGGTAGATTGAGCAATATAATCATGGCAGGTCTATTCAATTATGAATTTGTAAGTCTGCGGTGTCTAGCATCTGATAAGGATTATGTGTTTAGTAAATGTAAATATTACAAGAGTACATTCACACAATGGTATTTGACTCAGATTTTCCAACGGAAGATCTGTATGAAATACCAATTTAAAATTAGCTGTCTAGCTTTTAACCCACATACTCTATATCCTAAGCAGCCTCCACCCAGATTCTCCCAAGAATCAATAGCATGTTGCTTCTATGTAGCTCACAGGAAAGAGACACAGTGGTCTATGAAACGCATAGTAAGTGACATATTTTGACTTTATACACCATGCCTTCAATGTTTTTGACCTACGCAGGACTCATTCCCTGCCAGACAAAAGCATGTCACGAATGTGATGCCCCGAGAACTGGCACAACCTCTGACAATCTAACCAAATACAGTCATTGCTGGACATCATGAATTTCTTCTCACTCGCATATAAACTTGTCCCATGTATGATATGGAAGGAGCCCATATGATCTACATGCTATGGGAATGGCGAGTATTAGGGCCTTTCTGGAAGGGAGATTTGGATCTGATTTATAAGACATAAGGCATCGCCTTATTGGTGTCCCCAACTGTGTATGTATTGGGCCTGATACAAATGATCTGGATGGAAGGATCTCATTGGGTAGGATTCTATATCAGGATAGGAATATTCCTACCATTATAGAGTTTGTAGACTTTCTGAATGTAAGTATTAGACCAGAAATGGTAGTGCACTGTAAATATGGGATCCATGGTTTCATGGTGCTGACCTGCTGCTGGTGTTCTTGTGTAGGAGAACTTTTAGTAGCTTTCTGTAATCACTCTGACTTAAAGGGAACCTGTCATCAGATATTGGCCTAATAACACTAGCAGTATGTTGTCAAGCAGCTGAGCAGCATCTGGATGATGTTTCTTTCATGGTCTGGTGTGGTGAAATCATCCAGAAAACAACTTTCAGTTGTGATGTAAATCGGTTTGATGAACTCAAGGAGGTGGAGAGTTTAACACTGAAGCCAAACTTTCCACTGTAATTGATGGTCCTTTGTCCAAGAAAATCAACACCTCCTTGAAGTCCAATGCATAAGGAGGTGTTCAAAGGCATGGGGAGCTTTACTTCAGTGTTAAACTCTCTGCCTCCCTGACTTTAAACAACTAACTTACATCTTGCTTCAAAGTTGATTTTATAGATGATATCATTACACTGAGGCATAAGAGAAAAATGATCTAGAAGCTGTTCAACTGATCCACAATATACTGGTAATGGTTTATTAGTCGAACTTCTGATGACAGTTTCCATTTAAGTTCTTGTCATCTGCAATTCTGCAATGTCTGTGGTCTGTGGGCAGTCCTGTACACTTCAACTCTAGTTATTTACTCATACAAAATATATGTCTTACTAGCTGCTGTCTTGAGGTTTCATTATTTGTACTGGGTTTGTATGTTTTTATTGTATTGAGGAATGAACGTTCAATAAAGATGACTTAAAAAATTATTTAAAAAATGGCTGTGAAAAAGTAAATTGGGTTGTTCTTTTGATTTTGTAGTATTCTCAAACCTAGCAACAATCATAGCAGGGTCGCATTATTGTACAAAACATTATCAGCAAGACAGGTTACTTCCTGAATTTTGTGATAAGTAGAAAATAAAATGTAGAGATGTGCGTGGTGAGGATCAGGTGTTTGCGGCATCAACCATGTAATGCTAGCTTGTCATGCAAGTGACTGGAATTCCAACTTCAAGGGCAGCCCCTTTAGGATATTTGCCTGACACGGTACAGCAGGTACTGACTTGCAGAGCTGAAACAAAACAGACTGCTAGAGAGAGTTATTTATAACCATCTAAAAAAATATGATTCACATGTAATTAAATTTCAGAAAAATTCCAGTTGCCTTGGTTTTTACAATAAATATATAAGTATGGTAATATAATTATTCTTGGCTTAATTCCAAAGATCTTCTCATTCATGTTCTGAACAAGGGGGTTATTGTGTTTCTGGATTCCGGACCCATGTAGTCTCACCTTCTTCAAGGCAATGTGCTATGTATTTGACGGCAGACTTATGTTTATCGATAATGGGGTACATTTACTTACCCGGTCCCTGCGCGATCCCCGTTCCGGAATGTCCGACGAGGATGAACTCTGCCGTGATTCACAAAGATCATGCGCCCAATATCCTGCATGTGTCGCTTCCCCGCTCCGGTTCAAGTGCTTGGCTTGTGACACAATTTTAAAGTTAAATCCCCTAGTTTGTCCGAATCTGTTCGATCGTCTGACAAACGGCCCCCCCCCTTTGTGTCCCACGAAAGTCGGCACAATTGCGCCAAAATCTGATTGCGTGAGACACAATCCCTTTCTAAATCCCTGTCCCAGCGGCACAATCCCCGAAAAGTCGGAAAACTCGACGGAAATGCGGCCGCGGTACCCTTAGTAAAAAAAAGCCCCAATAACTTGGTTTTCATGGCAGCACCAGGAAAGTTGGGGCTCACTGGAGGAGTAAGAGCTGCTCTTTGCTCTGTATTTAAATAACATTATTAGCCATTATTAAACCATCTGTCTAATACTGTGGAGCTCTGTATAAAACAGTTGTACTGTCATCTACCATTGATATAATGTCAAATCTGGAACTGGGACACTAGCAGAAGATCTTTAAGCATTGAAGATGGGGTCTGTATAATTCTGAAATGTTTTGAAGCATATCCTACAGATACTTAATCTGTACACATGATGCAAATGAAAAAAATGTTTTTTGTTGTTTCATGGTGTGGACACTACACAGTATGACTTACCGTGGATGTTTTGTGTAATTCTCTGTTCTCAATCGATGGTGCTAGATGGTCACTCCATTGGGACCCAATCAAATTGCCAAAATATGTAATACACCTTGTAATTTTTATCATGTTTGCTATGAAAAACCTCAGCAAAAAACCTAACATAACTACTTTGTGCAGTGCTTTGCAGAACCAGCACATATAAGGTCTCTTGGATATGTGTGCAGGGTATAAAACCAGAGTAGGGGTGATATGTGGGATTCAGTTGTTCTCCTCTCATCCAGCAAGTATGCATTTCCTAAACATGTTTTATAGCATGCATTTAAAGTCAGTGTATGGGGCACTATTTCTTATCTTTTGCTACTCTTATATATTGTCATTCTTTATACACTCACAATTATTTTTTATACTATATTTTATTGCAAATTAAATTTTCCACACATGATTTTATATACCAGTGACTATTGTGGGATTTGGATATTCTTTAGGGTGCTGTGTTACTACTGTGCTGGGTTTATTGCTTTCACTGATAGAATGTATGATTCATAGATTTGCAGATAGCATGTAACTTGCTGGGGGGGATGCGTTTATGAATTATGGGGCCATATAGACTCACCAATGTATTGTGTGTGTTTTTTAAATGCTCTTAACTTGTATGTCTTCTTATACTTTTTTTGTACAATAAATCTGGCAGCACAACTAATTGCATGGTTTTTGATGCTGAGGATGACTGCACTAGAGAGGAGCCAAAGATCATTTGTCAGGAGAAATCATGTTGGACTGTCAAAGGTTTCTATGTTGGGTCATAATAGTTTCATTTCTCCACTCATGGACATTTAAAAACTATTCTGTTTCGCAAATATTGACGATTTCGGCCAATGATTACGTCTTTTTTAATGTCTGATAAATCCCATTTTTCTCATAACAGTATTGGGGGATATTTGTGCCACTTGTGTGACTTGTGCATTTGTTCACTAACTGTGGGTCCATGCTGTAAGCAGTTGAGGATGATCATAATATTAACATTATGTAAAAGAAACAATGATTTGGGCAATTTGATAAGCTTACAGGAGGAGGGTGTTGGACGATTGGTCGCTGTAAGGAGCCATCTCCCTCAAAATGAACACACCAGCTCAAGGGACAAAAGTCCTTGGTATTGTCCCTGATCACAGAACTATTCAGTAGATGCCTGCTGTGTAAACGCCAGGCTCCTATTGGCTATGCTCAGGAATGATCACTGTATTTGAAGAGACTTTATCTGCACATGTATGGTGGATGTTAGGAAGGAGTTAAAAACTACTTCACAAGGGGCTATTATTTGGATAAATTGCGGTGAAATCTCATAATGTGTCATGTAAAGAAATCACAAGTAGGTTTAAGTTAAATTCTTTCTTACATCACTTGTGGGTTTCAGTGAGGTAAGTTTTTTTGCCCTTTCAAGTGGGTTTCAGTAAGTGATGAAGCTGTGACATCACACAGGTAAGCTACTGTGACATCTAATGTTTTTACTGTGATTTCATATCTGTGTTTCTGTAGAAAAATACACATAAAAGCTATGTGGCATAGAGCAAAAGTATTTATTTTTTTATTTATTAGTTTTATTAAGACAATGCATAATATATACACTAGGGGTAAAGGCAAATGACATCCCAAAAACAAATGTAAGGAAGACTGAAAAAAGTCTTCTTATACAACCCTTTCCCAACCATATATATATATATATACACTCACCGGCCACTTTATTAGGTACACCATGCTAGTAATGGGTTGGACCCCCTTTTGCCTTGAGAACTGCCTCAATTCTTCGTGGCATAGATTCAACAAGGTGCTGGAAGCATTCCTCAGAGATTTTGGTCCATATTGACATGATGGCATCACACAGTTGCCGCAGATATGTCGGTTGCACATCCATGATGCGAATCTCCCGTTCCACCACATCCCAAAGATGCTCTATTGGATTGAGATCTGGTGACTGTGGAGTCCATTTGAGTACAGTGAACTCATTGTCATGTTCAAGAAACCAGTCTGAGATGATTCCAGCTTTATGACATGGCGCATTATCCTGCTGAAAGTAGCCATCAGATGTTGGGTACATTGTGGTCATAAAGGGATGGACATGGTCAGCAACAATACTCAGGTAGGCTGTGGCGTTGGAACGATGCTCAATTGGTACCAAGGGGCCCAAAGAGTGCCAAGAAAATATTCCCCACACCATGACACCACCACCACCAGCCTGAACTGTTGATACAAGGAAGGATGGATCCATGCTTTCATGTTGTTGACGCCAAATTCTGACCCTACCATCCGAATGTCGCAGCTGAAATCGAGACTCATCAGACCAGGCAACATTTTTCCTATCTTCTACTGTCCAATTTCGATCAGCTTGTGCAAATTTTAGCCTCAGTTTCCTGTTCTTAGCTGAAAGGACTGGCACCCGGTGTGGTCTTCTGCTGCTGTAGCCCATCTGCCTCAAATTTCGACATACTGTGCGTTCAGAGATGCTCTTCTGCCTACCTTGGTTGTAACGGGTGGCAATTTGAGTCACTGTTGCCTTTCTATCAGCACGAACCAGTCTGCCCATTCTCCTCTGACCTCTGGCATCAACAAGGCATTTCCGCCCACAGAACTGCCGCTCACTGGATGTTTTTTCTTTTCTGGACCATTCTCTGTAAACCCTAGAGATGGTTGTGCATCAAAATCCCAGTAGATCAGCAGTTTCTGAAATACTCAGACCAGCCCTTCTGGCACCAACAACCATGCCACGTTCAAAGGCACTGAAATCACCTTTCTTCCCCATACTGATGCTCGGTTTGAACTGCAGGAGATTGTCTTGACCATGTCTACATGCCTAAATGCACTGAGTTGCCGCCATGTGATTGGCTGATTAGAAATTAAGTGTTAACTAGCAGTTGGACAGGTGTACCTAATAAAGTGGCCGGTGAGTGTATATATATATATATATATATACATACATACACAAAGTGTGTTACCAAGCAGGTAACACATATCACTGAATGGACCTACCAATGGGGAAATACCAAAACTGTATATACACAAAACAGCCTATTATGTATAAGAGAGGTAGGCCCAAAAATGATATCATCTGCAATAAATATCCATAAACAACATATTAAATACCATAACTACTGTTGACCTAGTGTATATATTATGCATTGGGGCAGATTTACTTACCCGGTCCATTCGCGATGCAGCGGCGCGTTCTATGTGGAGGATTCGGGTCTTCCGGCGATTCACCAAGGTAGTTCCCCCGATGTCCACTAGGTGTCGCTGCTGCGCTGAATTCCGTCGGAGTGCACTGAAGTTCACCAAGCCAGGCCGGGTGCAGGTAAGCGTGTGTCAAGCGACACTTTTTTTTTTTTTAAATGCAGCAGTTTTCCCAAATTTCCGAATCGGGTTTTCATACGGCCACGCCCCTAATTTCCGTCGTGTGCATGCCGGCGCCACAATCCAGACGCATGCGCCAAAAACCCAGGGCAATTCAGGGAAAATCCCCGCAAAACGGAAAAATTCGGGTAACCCGCCGGAAAAACGCAATTCGGGCCCTTAGTAAATGACCCCCATTGTCTTAATGAAACTGATAAAGATACAGTTTTTTCTATATGCTACATGGCTTTTATGTGTATTATTCCATGGTTTTTCTCATGTGTTTAGCTTGTGATGCAGTTTTTTTTCTTATAGAGGAATGTTGCTTTTAGTTTCACAGGGCCAAATTGAGATCTGTGTGTCAGAAGGATTTCTGTACAGAACCTACAGACTCTAAACTGTAAGTAGTAGAAGCTTGTCTATTAACTACCACCAGAATCATGGGGAGGGTTCCTGTAGCACGTGCCCAGGGGGCCCCAACCACTTTGCTACTAAAGGGGTCCCCACCAACCAATGTTGGATTATAGTGTGGCCGATTTGGGCGGTCGCATGTCTCTTCCATAGACCGAAGAGTGCATGAAGAGCCCAGCATCCTGTGCCAAATGTCTGACTGCTGCAAGGGTGAAGAGACTATGCAGTGTACCGGGACAGCGGGAAAAGGTAAGTAAAGGCCTCCACCACCCTTAATTTGGCCTTGGTAAACACTATAATAAAAGTTTGTGTCCCCCTGTGGAAAGTCCATGGAATACAGGTAGATTTGATGCCAATGAAAGAGTTGCTGGAGACAGATTGTCATTTGGAAATAGAAACAAGAACAAATAAGAAACTTGGTATATCCTTATGGAGTACATTGGAAATGTTAGTTTTGGTTGGTCTCCTTAAAGGAAATCTACCATTTGTTTTTATGCATTGTGAACGAAAAACATACCTTGATAATGCTGTAGCTACACTGATGCAGAAACATATCTTGTATTATCCTTGAACTGAGTGGTTTTGCTTAACCTAATTATGCACTGCTTTATAGAATGATGTAATGATGTGTTGTCACTGACAGGCAGAAGTAATCAATCACTGCACCATCCACCAGCTACTGTATAAAAGTCATCCAGCTCAAGTTGATTAGTCCTGTATGGGCAGTTCAGGAAGTTCCCAGCTTTCCCAAGGTCTGGAATTTTATATAGTTTTTTGAGAAAAACCACTCGGATAAGAGATCAAACAAGATGGGGCACATTTACTTACCTGGTCCCTTCACGATCACCGATCCGGAATGTCTGCCAGAATGCACATCTGCCACGATTCAAGAAGGTCGTGCACCCGATTTCCTGCTTGTGTCGGTTCCCCGATCAGGTCCGCCGGAGTTTACCATCTTCCTTCCGGTGTATGCAAGTGCATTGGATGTGGCACAAATTTAAATGTTAAATTTCCGTCGCATGAAAGCCGTCACGCGCCAAAATCCGATCTTGTGCGACAAAATCCCCCGCGCGATCCCCGAAAACACGGGAAACCCGACTAAAATGCGGCCGCGGGACCCCTTGGTAACTAAGACCTGATATGTTTCTGCATCAGCATTCTCAAGATATGTTTGGTTCACAATGCATCAAAACAAATGGTAGATTTCCTTTAATCTTTACCATAGAGATCATTCTGCAGGGAGGAACTATAAAGTATTTATGACATGTAATTGCCGGTCTCTATTTGAATTCGTATAAGAAATATCAGAAATATTAGTGTTAAAAATGAATATGACTTTGGTCCTAATTAAATAAAAAAACACAATTAATAACACTGGACATTTCCTTTTATAAGAAAACCTTAAAATAGATGTTAATGTTTATTTCTGTTATTTGTCTACATGACTATCTCCACAGAGAACTGGGAGGTACTGGAAGATCATTCTTGGAGTGCTCTGTCATGAGAAGGCATAGGACATCTTTAAATAGAGTTATTTTTGTATTTGTTTGTTTTCCATGTAAATGAGTAGCAGACATGCATTCCTAAGACTTTGCGGGAATGTAGACAATATCCATGCTGAAATATTATTTTAGACTCCCTCATATCTTAATATGCTTACAAAGGGAAGTCATTGGAAGAACAGAATGACTTAAAAACACAAACTAATACTGTATGAGTCTATAATATTCATGATAACCATATGCTCTTTGAGGAATTTGACATTGCAAGCGTTTTTGAACAGTTCAAAGATATGTGGTAAAAGTATGCTGCCCGATTATAATAATTACCATACATCACTACCAGTGGTTTAAATGACTGTTGAAAACACTGCGGGTGCCATTATGTAAAATTGTCTTTATTAAAGTCTCGGAATGACAAAATGAGGACTTTTTAGGTAAAAAAAAACTGTTTAAGAATCCTTATAATGCTCAAAATGTCAAGGTCCGGTGGTTGTCCACACATGAGCACGCTGATGTGCTGCTGACCTTACACTTCCAGTGAGTCACAAATTTAGTCAGTCTTTACCACACCCTGACAAAGTAGTTAGCTGAACAACATGCAAAAATTGGAAACCCTTCTGTCATCCTTCCACAATGTAGGTACAGTATATTGTTTGTTATGTGCGTGCGCCGGATTCTGAAGTGCAGGAGAGCCAGTGACGTCACCGAGCTCTCCGGCACACACGCGCTTGCGCAACTTAGCAAGGGGAAACAGGCCGTGCTAAGTTGCGCAGGGGCGCGTGTGCCGAAGAGCTCGGTGATGTCACCGGCTCTCCTGCACTTCAGAATCTGGCGCACGCACGCGCCGAGTTATAAGTTAATATAACTTATAATTCTAAGATAGGGGCTTTGTTCCCTTAACAAAAATATGCTTTGGCACCAGCTCACCCTGAGCTGGTGCCATGTATATGTGTATAAACCTACCACTTTTAAGTGGTAGGTTTCCTTCAAAGAGAACTTGTCATCAGAATTTGGCCTAATAAACCACTACCACCACTCGGGCACATTGGAGCACATTTACTTACCCGGTCACCAGAGTTCACAGAAAGTGAATTGTCCGACTATAATGCACTGTGCCACGATTCACTAAGATTGTGCCCCCCAATATCATTAATGTGTCGCTTCCCCGCTCAGGTCCGACAGAGTTCACCATCTTTTTAGTGGTGCATCTAAGTGCTTGCGACACAATTTGAAAGTTAAATCCCGCGCTCAGACCGAATCAGTGGACTGTCAAACTGTCTGGAAGCCAGCGCACCTGCAATTTTTTCTATGATTGTGCTTTTGCCCTGAGTCTGTGGGGATTTTCTTCTAACTGTGCGCTCGCTGGGGATGAATCAACGAAAAAGTGAACTGGACGTTTTTTGCTAACATTGGAGAACAGACACAGTCTGTCTAAAGTGCGGAGCAAAGCGCTAAGTAAATGTGCCCCATTATGTCACATTAAGTCACATGAGAGGAAGTGTTCAGAGGCGGGGAGAGCTTGACTTTGGTGGTTAAACTCTCCTCCTTGACTTTATACATCCCACTTAGATTTTCTGGATGAACTTACCACACTGGACCATGAAAGAAACATGACCTAGAAGCTATTCAGCTGCTTGACAACTTACTGGTAATGGTTTATAACAGTGGTGGCGAACCTATGGCACTGGCACAGGCCTTCACCCCAACACAGAGTTTGCCAGATAGTACTCAAGGCTTCCTTTTGTGGTCCAAGACAGCCCAGGACGCGCCATGCTCAGCAACATTTTAAAGCGACATCCTTGGCTGCCAGGAGCGAGAAGGTGTGGATAGAGATGTATTGTCATTGGTGCTCCTGCTCTGGGTCCCCTGATTCTTCCTTTTCAGGGCACCCTGGTGGGAAGCTTCAATCCAAATTTCTCCATCATCTTTCTATTGTATTGGTGAACTCAGGACCCCAATACGATTAAAACCTGTGATTGAGCAGAGATCAGTTACTGCTTAAATTGTCATGTTGGCACTTTGCGACATATAAGTGGGTTTTGGTTGTAGCTTGGGCACTCTGTCTCCAAAAGGTTCGCCATCACTGGTTTATAAGGTCAATTTCTGATGACAGGTTCCCTTTAAATAGTTCCTCTCTGTGGCTGCAATGTTAAAAAATCAGTTTGTAAACTTATATGCAACTCACTTGAGGTGATAGAGTCCTGCATATTAAATTCGACTTGCATTGCACTGCTACCTTGTTTCTTAACGATCTCACGTCAAGAACATGATGCTGTATGGAACTAGTAATTAGAAGCAGTATGCCAATATTCAACTGCAGACAGATACAGCCCTGTTTACTTAATATTAGAGGTAGAAAAAGGTTTGTCAAATGTGTTACATGGTGCCTTGCTGGAACGTTCCTTCATTGAGCACATCATGTCATGTGACCAGGGTGATGTCATCTGGTCCTAGCAGTGGAGGCCTCAGATATTCTTGCTGGTGGTGAGTTACGGCTGGACAGCATCTACGTACCAGCACAAGAGGAGGGAAGCCAGTCACCTGGGTTGGCGTGGGGGTGATGTGGGATGATCAGCTTCATTGTCTAGCGGTGGTCTGTGGTCGATGGTGTGGATGCTGGTTTGATCACCTAGGAGGGTCCCACAGTGGTCTGTATTGGATGGGCTCCTCGGACCACATAGGTGTTCAATGTCTGGTAGTAGGCAAGCTGGTGGTGCAGGAAACTACATAAACGACCAAAGAAAATAGACAAAACCAGGAGCAGGTATACAGGCAGCCACCTCATGTGGCGCCATCTTGGATTTAATAAGTACAAGTTTTGCTTGTATCATGTGTGGTTCCATTTTGGGTTTTGTTCTTCAGCTTTAGTCATAGTCTTGTATAAATAAAGATACATTAGTTATCATATTTCTACATTTTATATTAAAATATTTAATTTAGTTGCTATTTTCCTACTCAAAGAAACTTGTAGGCAGATTTCCTTACTATTGGCTTTACTCTTTACTCTGAAATACTGTGGCATGAAATATGGTGGCCAAGACTTCTGCACCGGTAAGGGTCAGGGACAGCAGAGACCAAGCTGCCCACCCTGGAATGGGGACATTTAAAAGTTTAAACACACTTTCTTGCATCAATCACATTTTTAGATTTCATACCTCCTTTAATCGTATGGAAACCACTAGAAAAGGACATGTATTTGCAGTGAATGATTAAGCAATTCAATGTAACAAGATTATAACAAACATGTAACTACATGTACATTCCCTTTAAATGTAAGTGGTCTCTCACATCCCTCGGGCTCTCAGTTCAAGCGTTTATAATAGATTTTGTGATAAAATCTGCTTATGTCCCATGATAACAATTTTATTTCACATTCACTTGCTTTTCAAATACAACTTCATTCTTTATCTAAGAATAATATGGTAGTCGGAACTGGTATATTTTATAATTGTAACTCCAGACAAAATGTTTTTTTTCCTTGTGACAGTTAGATTTTCAACTGTTGTGCTGTCATGAGAACAAGGATTTTCAATAAAAATTAAAGGGGTTTTCTCACGAACTTAAGTTAGGCCCTATCCACGGGATAGGGCCTAACTTTCTGATCAGTGGGGGTCTCAGTGGAGGTCTTCTGTAAGTTGGGTATTTTTTTTTTTCCACTTGGATTTTTATTTTTGCAACTTTTTTCTCATAAAAGAATAGTATATTTTTCATCCTCCTGTTAATACACTGATACAATATCATGGCAAAATCAACAGGGAGAAAGAAGATGAGTTCCTCTTATTGTACAAGTAATATCAGTCAGTACTACAAAAATCAAACACAATAAAACAACAATTTCCATGTTATCCCTCTGGTAATTTCAGATTACCCAATCTAGCCGTTATCTTCGCACCAAATACCACGTGGTAAATTTAAAGGGAGTAACCAAATCCCTGATTTCCTCATTGGAGAATAACCATGAGCTCATTTTAAACTATCTCCAGAAAAAAAAATTGTCAGCGTATTGTTGTGCTATAGCCCTTGCACATTGAGGATGAACTTAAATCGGGTGTCCTTAAATCGGGGACCACCTGTACACAGTAGTGAATGATTTATGGTGATTATGAATAACAGTGATTTGGGGCGGTAGCCCAGGGCCCACGGCCACCCAAAACATTTTATACTTTGAAGGGCCATCACCCATGGTATCCTCATACAGTATATCTGTTCATGTTCTCAATACAGATGTACACAAGAGCCATTTCAGGAACTTTGAAGATCCTCCAACTGTAGATTGAAGGCAGGTAGAAGGGACGTATCCTCCATTCACTAAGAAGCTAGTACAACATGTAGGAAGTTGATCTGTTTATCTCATTTCTTTCTATCCATCCGACTAGTAAGGGTGCATTTCTCCACTACTGTAAAGATAAATTCGATGGATTCCCAAGGTTTCCTTATAATGGAGGAAAAAAGATGTATCTCACTGTATGCAAATCTTCTTTTCCTCCCTTGGGAGGAGGAGTGAATAAATGTTCAGGGTGTTTTACTATTGATGTTCACCCTCCCCCGTTATACTTTAACATGCTGTTCTTACCCAATTTGTAAACTAAATGGGGCACATCTGGGTCACAATTACTGGCCATGTATGTTTATCCTTATACATACTATATAGCAGCAGAGGACAACTTTATATACAAACAGAGCTGCACATAAATTAAAGATTTAGGATGCGTTCAAACCTATCCAAATGTCTTACACGTGCATACAGTAAACACAAGAAGACAACAAAAAGTAGTTAATACATTTAGCTATAAACCAATACATATATACCCAAAAAAGCATAGGGTTGATCTGTATGTGAAGACTCCTCTTGGGTTTCAAGGAGTTAAAGAAGACAACTTGACAGGTTTTTAATAGGGTCAGAGTTCCCTCTTTCTCCACCTGTAAGGAGCCTGTGGCAGGAATGTTGCATGCAGAAGTCAATACAAGGCAGTGATAACTGTCAATCTCTGGATTCAGCCGTGTCTGTTGCCTGTTGATCTGAGATTTCTCATGGTTCTTGAGCTTACAGTGTCTTCTTTCACAGACTACTTGCTGTAACAAGCTTCACATTCTCCAGCTCTTTGTATGTTCTCCCTGCTAGATTTGCTGGTTTCTGAATCTTTCGATTTCCTTCTCCAGCCCCTGTGCACATTTCTATATATTGCATCTCCACTGGTAAATTGCTCCGGTGATTGGATTTCACTAGGACAGACACCGGACATGTCACATTATCCCCTTTCTATACTTAGCTTCTAAATAGAATTAATTCCATTATGAGAAGAAACATACATCAACTTTCCTGAAATACTAAGAGCTAATGCAATCTCTCTAAATATAAGAAGCTAGGAAAATATACACTGTAACCGGATACTGGATTCAGTGTATAATGGGTATTGTTCTAGCAATGACATAGTATTCATTCACCGCCTGAGCAACCAAGATGGTAACACAGGTTCCCTGTATGCCAATAGTGGTGCTCTAGCTCTTCCATCTATATTAAGCTTATCCCTTTTAAAAGTCCGGATCCCCGGGCCCCAAAGTGCAGCCTTATAAATTCAGCAGGTCCGTTGTATTATCTTATTTCTCTATACAGAACTGTGTGAAGAACTAGAAAAAAGGAGAACATAATAAAATAAAATCTCAGATGGGTGGAGTTGCTTTTGACTAGAGAAATCCATGAGATATAGACAAATAGAAGGGCAAGCTATAAAAAAAAACAAATATGAAGGAAATTTTCTAAATGGTGTCTATAGTATTGTTGCTAAAGACAGGAATATATATTTACTTGCTGCACTTGTATTTTAATCTTGGGTGCTCTACTGACATTATATAGTTGGCTACATTTTGAAATCTTTTTTTATATCATGCTTGTGGTTTAGGATGTCACAGGATCCTTTCCATTACACATACATACCCAAAGAGTTGAGCCTAATGCCTCAGGCACCACCACCTACAGCAAGATGGAGGGCAGCATCAGGGGTGCAGTCAGTTGCTATAAAGACGGACCTGCCTCACTTATTAAAGGTTTCTGGCTGACTTTGCACTAGAAAGCCAATATAGTCACAGGGGTCCCACAGTAGATAATATAATAACGGGGGCTATATAGTAGCTAATATAGTCATAGCACCCTGCACAGTAGTCAATAGTCACAGTGCACCCACACAGTAGCCAAGAGTCAGTTGCCAAACCACATAGCAGATTCGGATTCCCCAGGGAAAATTACATTGATTCAATCTACGATTCAAGTCATTTTCAATGACAGATGGCACTGTAATTGATGAAAATCAAAGCAGGTAAAAAAAAATTAAAAAACTGGGGAAATCTCAAAAAATACACATCTAATCGAAAAACAATTTCTCAAAATCCTAAAAAATCTATCCAATGATAACTAATGTTGTGGGGTTGAAATGGTGGGTCTTCTGGGTGCGGGTTTAATGTGAGTCCCCTTGCCTCCCACACATTGGAGAGCATGATTAACTGAAGTCTCCTTCCCTCTGAAGATGGGGATTTTTCTTGTCGCCTACAAAGTTTTTTTTTTTACAAATATTGAATGCTCTTCATCAAGTAATTGAATTTGGTAACATTAGATAGCTTTTAGAAAAATATTGTATATGTTCAGGTTTTGTATCTGATGTGTATTTATTCAAATATCCCCTTTTTCAACGTTTTTGAAAAAGGTCAAATCTAATTTTTCCTGTGGAAACCAAATCTGCAATCAAACAGGGGGGTTCCTATATTACATTTTTAAGTTGCCCCCTGCGAAAGGGGGCTGAGTTTAGTATCATTGGATAGATTTCTGTAAAATATTCAACATATGTCGATATATATATTTTCTTTTTCGATCTGATGAGAATTTCGCAAGATATATCACCATCCCAACCTTATTTTGTTACACCCTATATAGTTTTTGTTATGTCTTAATACCTTCAAAAAATTCAAAGTTTCGAAAAAATATTTTTGCTGTATCGCCATATACAGAGGGGATACCTAACACGTTTAAGATTTTGTTTGTTTATTTGGGTTAGTATACATTGCCCCAAGTGAAGAATGCAGGCTGTTACAATCAATTTAAGAATGGCTAAGCTTGTTGGTGAGGTAATTGCACCACCTGCTGTTCAATAGTAGTTTTTCAATCGTAGTCTGCTTTTGGATGGTTTTACATTGGCGTTTTTCTTTAACATCAGTGATTTTTCACAGAACCTATGTTTTCCTATGGACACATACAGATAGGTTTTCTCTTCCTGGATTCAGTGATTTTTCACTAATGCCTTACTGAACCATTTCTCTCAATTCTTCAGTTATTGTCACTAATCAGTGATCAGTTTAGAACCTGTTCATTTTGAGTTCACTGTCAACATTGGATCAGTAGAAAAAAACTGAAGTGTGAAAAGGGAAAAATCACGGAAGCTAAGAATGGAAAACCAATCTGTATGTGTCCATAAGCCAGAATGGGTTCAGTGAAAAATCACTGATGTGAAAAAAAATGCAAATGTGAAAACAACCTATCTTTGACAAAAATCTCAATTACTGTATATACTCGTGTATAAGCCAAGTTTTTCAACACAAAAAATGTCAATAAAAAATAAACTTACATATTCAACATCCGGCGCTACTGATGCTTTGTGCGGCTCCCCGATGCTCCGTGCGGCTCCTCTTCTGTCTTCACTCTGCTGTAACAGCCGGCAGAGACACATCCATGCGCTCTGCTAGCCTGCACACACTATGATGTGGTGGTGTCTCTGCCAGCTGTTACAGCAGAGAGAAGACAGAAGAGGCGCCGCAGGGACGGGTGCATCGGGGAGCCGCGCCGAGCACTGGGACAGCCGGAAGGTGAGTATGTAAGTTTATTTTTTTTATGTGCTGAGCAAACTGAGGGCTGCTGGATATATACTAAAGGGGGCTGGCTACTAAAGCTGGCTGGCTGTATACTAAAGGGGGCTGGCTGGCTGTATGCTACAGGGGCCTCGCTGGCTGTAAGCTACAGGGGGCTGGCTGGCTGTATGCTATAGGGGGATGGCTGTATACTTCAGGGGGCTGGCTGTATACTAAAGGGGGCTGGCTGGCTGTATGCTACAGGGGCCTGGCTGGCTGTAAGCTACAGGGGGCTGGCTGGCTGCATGCTATAGGGGGATGGCTATATACTTCAGGGGGCTGGCTGTATACTACTGGGGACTTGCTGGCCATATACTGCGAAGCTGTGACCTATGCATTCCACACTCTCGGCTTATACTGGAGTCAATAGGTTTTCCAAGTTTTTGGTGGTAAAATTAGGGGCCTCAGCTTATACTTTGGTCGGCTTGTACTTGAGTATATACTGTACTTAGCATTTAAATAATGAATGGTCGTTATTTTGTATGATATCTAAAGTAAGCTCAACATTTAGGAAAAATGTATGAGAAGCTTTACGGAAAATATGTACTTTTAGTTTCAACAAAACTTTAATGATCAGGGAAACAAAAAGATGCCTTACAATAGAACAGGCTAAAAGTATGCCCTCGCAGGGGAAACAGATATAAAACAGTCTCATCGGATACATAGCCAGCTACCATATCAATTGAGCAATAAAGTATATAGGGAAAGGGTTGGGGAAGGGGCACACAGGGGGGAGGAGAGAAAACAAAACTATAGCACAAGATTGGTGTTATTGTAGCAGGCGACGAAGTCAGCCATGTTTGAGGATACAAATAAGCAGAAAATATGTATTTTTATACAGAATAAGGCAAGAGTGGTTGAACACACAGACTAGGAATAAATCTTTCCATTATCTTTTCACAACTAATTTTGGCTCACAATAACTAATACAAAAAAACGGATAAAACTGCTGAGAAGTAAGCTGGCACTAATGCTGTTTTTACACAGCTTTAGTTTATTCTGCCAAGTTTACCAGCCTGAAGCCGAATTTATCTGAAGGGAATGTAGTAAGTTTGTTTAGTTCAACTGAATCAGGTTTGGGTCAGTAAATCCAGATGACACAAGGACCCAGTTTCCTTACTCAAGCTATATGTAAGTCTAGAGCTGGGCTGTTAGGAAGAGAAGTAGCTTGTCATTTCTCATGGCTACATCTAAGGGTATATTCACATGACTGCAATCGGGGCCATGACCCATAGATTGCAATGGCTCCCGGTCAAGGCAATCACTCAGTGTATCACCGCACCAGAACCGTGTCGGGCGCTCTCCTGCCTATAGAGGGAGTAGGGGACCAGGTCCGGGTTAGCATACAACTGCGTGAATGAGTCCTTATATTGCAATCCTAACATGTGCCTGCGGTACCGTAGCAGGGCGGGCACACAATGGCATCGGGGTGAGGAGGAAGGGATGAGCACCGCTCACCCCCGCCCCTCTTGACATAGAAAAATGGGGCACGGCGCCATATTCCGGGGAAAGATAGGACATGTCCTATCTTTCTCCCGGCTACGGAACAGTGCTGCACCGTACCATTCCCTTACGGCCCCATGTACCATTTGCCGTCTATGGGGGATGTATATACGTCGGCCATATATACGTCCCCCATACGGCAGTGTGAGTGTAGCCTTAGCTTGTATTCATTATGCTCTTAGTGGATCTTGTTGCACATAGGAAGTACAGACCAAAACCCCATATAATTAGGAAAAAAGCTGAGGAAAGACCTAGGATCCCATTACAATAATTAGATCATCTTCTTTTGTTTGAAGTTGATGATTACAGCAGTTTAAATTGTATGAAATCATGATGTGGGGTTTTTCTAGCTTTACCATCAATATCAGTGGAGGCACAAACAAGTGTATAATGGGTGCACATTTACTTTGGGCTTTACACCAATTTTCTGACGGACTTTGCACATTCTTTTAGGTGTAAACTGCTTGCACAGGTATTTAAGAAGTGTTGGCACTACAAATGTGTTACACACGACCGTTTTGTGGCACAGCTGTACAAGCCACCATCTGGCACAAATTAGAGGGCGTTCCAGCGCCCAGTCTGATCGTGCACCTGATTTAACAAGTCCACCACAAAAAAGTTGTGCCAGTGCAGAGAAGCGCCAGATTCATGATTTCTAGCGCACGTTCTAAATGAATCTGTCACATTGAGCATTATACACGGGCAGAGCACTTTTAGTGCAGTTTCCCACATTTTTAGTAAATGTGACCCAGTATGAACACACGTGTAGATATATTTTGAAATAACAGCCAGATCAAATATATGTGTATTTGATTATCCCAACTCATAATGTGACTCATTTATGTTCATGACCCTTTATGCACATATGCACTCCAAAAAAAAGGCCATTGAAATGACCACTGAGGCTGGGGCTTATATATATGTTGCTAGTCGCGCGTGTCGTTGTCAACTCTTTTTATCTCTATCCCGCTGACAGTAAGAATCATAAACATGCTTGGTATCAACGTGTCCCAAAATGTCTGATCTATCAAAATATCAATATAATAACGATTTTTACCGCCGTTTAACCCCGTAACGGAGAATAGTGCCTAAAGTCGAAAGTGCCACTCTTTTGCCATTTTGAAAAATATAAAAAATTCTATAAATAGCGATGAAAAAGCAGTACAGTCCTCAAAATGGTAGCATTAAAAATGTCATCAAAAGTAGCAAAAAATTTACACCACCCACAGCTCTGTACACTGAAATATGAAAAAGTTATTATTGCCAGAATATAGCCAAATGAAGATTTTATTTTGTACAGGTTTTAATTTTTGTAAATGTATTAAAACATTATAAAACCTATATAAATTTGTTATCGTAGCGACCCAAAGAATAAAGTAGACACATTTTATCATAATTTTCACTGCATTCAGAATTTTTTTTCCTGCTTTCTAGTACACGGCATGGAGTATTAAATACCATCAATATAAAGTGCAATTTGTTACGCAGAAAACAAGTCCATACACAGCTATAAAAAAGTTATAGATTTTTGAAGGTGGGGAGTAAAAAACTAAAATGCAAAACTGAAAAAGGGCCTGGTCATTAAGGGGTTAAACATTCCCCAATAGATAATGAATTCTGGAAAATCTGCTGTTCAGTTACACCACATTTCTGTCAGTTTGGTTGGGGGTGGGTCTGTAGGAACACTGCTGAATGTTTATGTGGACCATACGTCTCAGATTGTTCACAGGTAGACAGGTTAACAGTAACCTTTAACCTGCAGGGAAGATGTATAGTGCAACCGATTTAGCATTTCAGGAGGTGGAATGGAATATTCTTGAAGGGACAGACGTGAAATCGTTCATACTGTAATTTCCAGTACAACAAATTCCAGTTTGCAGGGAGGTCACCATATGTCATTTGTGGCTGAAGAATAAAAGAAGGAGAATTTATGAGTCATTGTCTTTGGTTGTGTAAGAAATTACTTCCGTCATCTTCTGTAAAATCGCAAGTCGCTTATTTTTGGTATTAGTTTTGTTTCCATTGTTCTGCTTTTGTTATAATACCAACATACTTGGCTGCAATGTTCAGACTATAATCACTTATTCCATTATTATTACCACAAATGTCTAACTGCCTCAACCCCTTCCCGCTCTGCATTGTACTTGTACATGTGCAGGTACTTAGCGCTCAGCGCCAAACATGTACTGTGCCATCTTGATGCCAGTTCAAGTCATCAAAAGAGCTGAACCAGCATTGGGAAACACAAGATGTCAGCTGCAACAAACAGCTGACATTCTTATGTAACACCCATGGTCATAGTGAGCTCCGATTGCGAGTGCTTAATGCTAAATGTATTGGTTAGTTACCTCTGCTTTTTAATGGCTAAATGGGGTTTCCACCCCCACCCCCCCACGAATGGCACCAGCCTCAGCATTCTCACATACAGGATCTTACAGGCACTGTGTCAGCCCATGCATCTGTATAACAACAACCAAAAGAAGAGGGGACTCCGAGAGGAATACACCAGACAACAAATAAACTCAAAAAATATAATCTTAATATCATACATTAAAAACATTTTAAAAGTACAGGAAAAGGACTAACCGGGGAATGTTTCAAAAAAGCAAATCCAGTGCTCTATGTAAAGGGATGGTGCACCGCTTCGTATATACCATACAAGTTTCACAGATAGTGCAGATATAAATAATAAGGATCAAACATCACATTACCTGCTTCAAATTGCACTGAGATAAAACACCCACCACCTGGCTTCCCCCATAACTCATGTTTCAATCGTACTGATCTCTTTTAAGGGCACTCGAGACATTCGATTTGGGGGCATCATTTATGAATTAATGATTTACATTTTTTAAAACGTAGCCTGATTAGTCCTTTTCTTTACTTCCCTTTTTAAAACGTTTTTAATGTATGAAATAAAGATTATACATTTTAAGACTTTATTTGTTGCTGTTGACCCACACCCCCACCTTCCAGTTCCAGGTTTATAATCTCTGGTAATATTTTGCATATTATTATAAGTGCTAGTTTTCCTGTAGTACTACTGTACATTTTGTTTTATGTATCTGCATAGGCTGACAGTGATAATACCCTGTAATATATCAGTATCAGTATTTCAGGGCATTATAATGTACAAGCAATAAAATGATTGCTTGTTCATGTCCCATAGTGGGACTAGTTAAAAAGAGGATATAAAAATCTTTAACCCCTTAACGCTCTGCGCCGTAGCTCTACGGCGCAGAGGTATAAGGAGTGTATGAAGAGGGCTCACGGGCTGAGTCCTCTTCATACAAAGGTGGGTGTTTTTGCATTTTGCACCGATCGCGGCTATGAACCCTGTCATTGCCGCCGGCAAAGTCGCCGGCGGCGTTAAAAATGAGCCAGTGGCTCATTGTAATGAATGACCTGCAAAAATGCCATATATTGCAATACAGAAGTATTTCAGTATATGGTAGGAGCGATCTGACCATCTAGGGTTAATGTACCATAGATGGTCTAAGAAATAGTGGGAAAAAAAAGAAAAAAAAAAGTTTAAAAAATAAAAAAAATTAATAAAATATTAAAAATTCAAATCACCCCCCTTTCCCTAGAACTGATATAAAACATAATAAACAGTAAAAATCACAAACATATTAGGTATCGCCGCGTCCCAAAATGCCCGATCTATCAAAATATAAAAACGGTTACGGCCGGCGGTGACCTCCGAGGCGGGAAATGGCGCCCAAATGTCCGAAATGCGACTTTTACACCTTTTTACATCACATAAAAAATTAAATAAAAAATGATCAAAATGTCACACTGACCTCAAAATGTTAGCAATGAAAACGTCGCCTCATTTCACAAAAAATGACCCCTCACAAATCTCCGTGCGCCAAAGTATGAAAAAGTTATTAGCGTCAGAAGATGGCAAAAAATTTTTTTTCTTTTTTGTACACATTCGTTTAATTTTTGAAAATGTATTAAAACACGATAAAACCTATATAAATTTGGTATCACCGCGATCGCACCGAACCAAAGAATAAAGTTGAGGTGTTATTTTGAGTGCACAGTCAAAGTCGAAAAAACTGAGCCCACAAGAACGTGACGTGCGTTTTTTTTTTCAATTTTTCCACATTTAGAATTTTTTTTCAGCTTCGCAGTACATGGCATGTTAAAATAAATAACACTACAGGAAAGTAAAATTTGTTACGCACAAAATAAGCCCTCACACAGGTCTGTACACGTAAAAATGTAAAAGTTATGGATTTTTGAAGTTGGAGAGCGAGAAATGAGCAGAAAAACCCTGCGTTATGTGGGGTTAAAAAAAAACAACAACAACAAATGAATAAAAATGGTCCAAAGCCCCCTTTACATAAAAAATTACAGATAAAGGAAAAAAGTGAAGATCCCCACACATACCCCACATATTTGGTATCCGTAATGACCCATACAACAATAAATTATTATTAAACCTGTATGGTGAACCCCATTAAAAAATATAATAGAAAGTGATGAAAAAGGTATGCACGCCAGAATGATACTAGTGTAAAGTACAACATGTCCCACAATAAACAAGCCTTCAACCAGCCCTGCATATTAAAAAAAGACATCTCGTGGAAGATGGGGAAGCAAAAACCATCCTATTTTCCCCAAATTAAGTTTAACTCTGTAAGCTTTGTGAAAAGTAAGAAAAAAATACCTTAACAAAATTCATCTCATCCTGCAAAAAATATTTTTAGCTCACATAAAAATCACCAAATCTGGTAGGGCAAAGCTTCCTGCTGCATGGCCCTTCTGCCTTTTACGCCTCACTGTGCACCCAAACAACATCTAGGTGCATAATGGGTGGCACCTCTGTATTTTGCAGAAATTGCATAACAAATTTTAAGATTTTTCTCCTTTTATCTCTTGTGAATGTGTACATTTCAAGGCTAAATAAACAAATTAAGGCTAAAAAATTAGAGCATTAGAAATTTCACCTCCATTTCGTTTTAGTTGCTATGTAGACAGGGCCGGATTAAGGTTGGTGGGGGCCCCTGGGCGCAAAATCTGGTGGAGGCCCCCACTGTGTGCAGCGTGCATACACGTTTTCCTGCACACTATCCACGCAGTAACACCGCTATATACAGCCGCCTGATCCCCAGTAATACATCTATATACAGCCGCCTCACCCCCAGTAACACAGCTACATACAGCCGCCTCACCCCCAGTAACACAGCTACATACAGCCGCCTCACCCCCAGTAACACAGCTACATACAGCCCCCTCGCCCCCAGTAACACAGCTACATACAGCCGCCTCATCCCCAGTAACACAGCTACATACAGCCGCCTCATCCCCAGTAACACAGCTACATACAGCCCCCTCGCCCCCAGTAACACAGCTACATACAGCCCCCTCGCCCCTAGTAACACAGCTACATACAGCCCCCTCATCCCCAGTAACACAGCTACAAACAGCCGTCTCGCCCCCAGTAACACAGCTACATACAGCCGCCTCACCCCCAGTAACACAGCTACATACAGCCGCCTCACCCCGAGTAACACAGCTACATACAGCCTCATCACCCCCAGTAACACAGCTACATACAGCCGCATCACCCCCAGTAACACAGCTACATACAACCGCCTCGCCCCCAGTAACACCGCTACATACAGCCGCCTGATCCCCAGTAATACATCTATATACAGCCGCCTCGCCCCCAGTAACACAGCTACATACAGCCTCACCCCCAGTAACACAGCTACATACAGCCGCCTCACCCCCAGTAACACAGCTACATACAGCCCCCTCGCCCCCAGTAACACAGCTACATACAGCCGCCTCATCCCCAGTAACACAGCTACATACAGCCGCCTCATCCCCAGTAACACAGCTACATACAGCCCCCTCGCCCCCAGTAACACAGCTACATACAGCCCCCTCGCCCCTAGTAACACAGCTACATACAGCCCCCTCATCCCCAGTAAGACAGCTACAAACAGCCGTCTCGCCCCCAGTAACACAGCTACATACAGCTGCCTCACCCCCAGTAACACAGCTACATACAGCCGCCTCACCCCGAGTAACACAGCTACATACAGCCTCATCACCCCCAGTAACACAGCTACATACAGCCGCATCACCCCCAGTAACACAGCTACATACAACCGCCTCGCCCCCAGTAACACAGCTACATACAGCCGCATCACCCCCAGTAACACAGCTACATACAGCCGCCTCACCCCCCGTAACACAGCTACATACAGCCTCCTCATACCCAGTAACACCGTTACATACAGCCACCTCATCCCCAGTAACACAGCTACATACAGCCACCTCCCCCCCAGTAACACAGCTACATACAGCCACCTCGCCCCCAGTAACACAGCTACATACAGCCACCTCGCCCCCAGTAACACAGCTACATACAGCAGCCTCTCCCCCAGTAACACAGCTACATACAGCCGCCTCATCCCCAGTAACACAGCTACATACAGCTGCCTCATCCCCAGTAACACAGCTACATACAGCCGCCTCATCCCCAGTAACACAGCTACATACAGCCGCCTCATCCCCAGTAACACAGCTACATACAGCCGCCTCATCCCCAGTAAAACAGCTACATACAGCCTCCTCAACCCCAGTAACACAGCTACATACAGCCACCTTGCCCCCAGTAACACAGCTACATACAGCCACCTCGCCCCCAGTAACACAGCTACATACAGCCGCCTCATCCCCAGTAACACAGCTACATACAGCCGCATCATCCCCAGTAACACAGCTACACACAGCCTCATCCCCAGTAACACAGCTATATACAGCCGCCTCATACCCAGTAACACAACTACATACAGCGCCTCACCCCCAGTAACACAGCTACATACAGCCGCCTCACCCCCCGTAACACAGCTACATACAGCCGCCTCATCCCCAGTAACACATCTACATACAGCCACCTCACCCCCCGTAACACAGCTACATACAGCCGCCTCATACCCAGTAACACAGCTACATACAGCGCCTCACCCCCAGTAACACAGCTACATACAGCCTCACCCCCAGTAACACAGCTACATACAGCCGCCTCATCCCCAGTAACACAGCTACATACAGCCTCACCCCCAGTAACACAGCTACATACAGCCGCCTCATCCCTAGTAACACAGCTACATACAGCCGCCTCACCCCCAGTAACACAGCTACATACAGCCACCTCCCCCCAAGTAACACAGCTACATACAGCCGCCTCGCCCCCAGTAATACAGCTACATACAGCCGCCTCATCTTCAGTAACACAGCTACATACAGCCGCCTCATCCCCAGTAACACAGCTACATACAGCCTCATCCCCAGTAACACAGCTATATACAGCCTCATCCCCAGTAACACAGCTACATACAGCCTCCTCATCCCCAGTAACACAGCTACATACAGCCGCCTCATCCCCAGTAACACAGCTACATACAGCCTCATCCCCAGTAACACAGCTATATACAGCCTCATCCCCAGTAACACAGCTACATACAGCCTCATCTTCAGTAACACAGCTACATACAGCCACCTCATCCCCAGTAACACAGCTACATACAGCCTCATCCCCAGTAACACAGCTACATACAGCCTCATCCCCAGTAACACAGCTACATATAGCTGCCTCATCCCCAGTAACACAGCTACATACAGCCGCCTCACCCCCCGTAACACAGCTACATACAGCCGCCTCACCCCCCGTAACACAACTACATACAGCCGCCTCATCCCCAGTAACACAGCTACATACAGCCTCATCCCCAGTAACACAGCTACATACAGCCTCATCCCCAGTAACACAGCTACATATAGCTGCCTCATCCCCAGTAACACAGCTACATACAGCCGCCTCACCCCCCGTAACACAGCTACATACAGCCGCCTCACCCCCCGTAACACAACTACATACAGCCGCCTCATCCCCAGTAACACAGCTACATACAGCCGCCTCACCCCCAGTAACACAGCTACATACAGCCGCCTCGCCCCCAGTAACACAGCTACACACAGCCGCCTCGCCCCCAGTAACACAGCTACATACAGCCGCCTCACCCCAGTAACACAGCTACACCCAGCCTCATCACCCCCAGTAACACAGCTACATAGAGCCACCTCATCCCCAGTAACACCGCTACATACAGCCGCCTCACCCCCAGTCACTCAGCTACATACAGCCGCCTCACCCCCAGTAACACAGCTACATACAGCCGCCTCACCCCCAGTAACACAGCTACATACAGCCGCCTCACCCCCCAGTAACACGGCTACATACAGCCGCCTCACCCCCCAGTAACACAGCCACATACAGCCCCCTCACCCCCAAGTAACACAGCTCCAAACAGCCGCATCACCCCCAGTAACACCGCTACATACACATGCCTCTCCAGTAGCACAGCTACATACAGCCGCCTCATCCCCAGTAACACATCTACATACAGCCGCCTCATCCCCAGTAACACAGCTACATACAGCCGCCTCATCCCAATGTCACACAGCTACATACAGCCGCCTCATCCCCAGAAACACAGCTACATACAGCCGTCTCATCCCCAGTAACACAGCTACATACACATGCCTCTCCAGTAACACAGCTACATACAGCCGCCTCATCCCCAGTAACACATCTACATACAGCCGCCTCATCCCCAGTAACACAGCTACATACAGCCGCCTCATCCCAATGTCACACAGCTACATACAGCCGCCTCATCCCCAGAAACACAGCTACATACAGCCGCCTCACCCCAGTAACACAGCTATATACAGCCGCCTCACCCGCAGTAACACAGCTACATACAGCCGCCTCATCCCAATGTCACACAGCTACATACAGCTGTCTCATCCCCAGTAACACAGCTACATACACATGCCTCTCCAGTAACACACCTACATACAGCCGCCTCACCCCCAATATACACACATACAGCAAATACACACACATTCAGTATATACAGCATTTTCACAGACATATGGGAAATACACACACATTCAGTATACGGAGCATATATATACATACCATATACACAGCATATAAACATAAACATACATCATATATATATATATATATTTAAATGTGCACATATATATGCTTATACAAATATATGCGTGTATAAAAACAGTAAATGCATATATATACAGTATGTACATATATAGACAGTAGATGCATATATACACATATACACAGTATATACACATATACACAGTAGATGCATATATACACATATACACAGTATATACAAATATAGACAGTAGATGCATATACACATATACACAGTATATACACATATACACAGTATATACATATATAGACAGTAGATGCATATATACACATATACACAGTATATACATATATAGACAGTAGATGCATATATACACATATACACAGTATATACACAGTAGATGCATATATACACATATACACAGTATATACAAATATAGACAGTAGATGCATATACACATATACACAGTATATACACATATACACAGTATATACATATATAGACAGTAGATGCATATATACACATATACACAGTATATACATATATAGACAGTAGATGCATATATACACATATACACAGTATATACATATATAGACAGTAGATGCATATATACACATATACACAGTATATACACATATACACAGTAGATGCATATATACACATATACACAGTATATACATATATAGACAGTAGATGCATATATACACATATACACAGTAGATGCATATATACACAGTATATACATATATAGACAGTAGATGCATATATACACATATACACAGTATATACATATATAGACAGTAGATGCATATATACACATATACACAGTATATACATATATAGACAGTAGATGCATATATACACATATACACAGTATATACATATATAGACAGTAGATGCATATATACACATATACACAGTAGATGCATATATACACAGTATATACATATATAGACAGTAGATGCATATATACACATATACACAGTAGATGCATATATACACAGTATATACATATATAGACAGTAGATGCATATAAACACAGTATATAAATATATAGACAGTAGATGCATATATACACACAGTAGATGCATATATACACATATACACAGTATATACATCATATATAAACACAGATGTAGTGTATACTTACCCTTTTAGGATGACTGGCTGTCGGGTCAGGCGGGTCTTCGGCGTGGGGGGGGGTCGGTCGGTTGCTGGTTTGGACGGGAGAGGGGGGGGTCGCATGTTCAACCGGGTAGTAGGAGCGGAGGGCAGCCGCTTGTTCCGCGGGGGGGGGAGCGGAGGACGGCAGCTGCTTGTTCTGCCGGGGGAAGGTGGGGGAAGAGCGGAGGACGGCCGCTGCTGCTTGTTCCGCCGGCGGGAGGATGGGCGGCAGCTGCTTGTTCTGCCTGGGGAGGGGGGGTTAAGGAGCGGAGGGCAGCCGCTTGTTCCGCCGGGGGGGTGATAGGGAGAGCGGAGGGCGACCGCTGCTTCTTGTTCCGCCGGGGGGGGAGGAGGAGCGGAGGATGAACGCTTCTTCTTACAGCGGGGGGGGGGGGGGTGCCGGTGGGGCGGAGGAAGGCCGATTGTTCGGGGGGGGGGTGTTTTGGAGCGGAGGACGGGCGCTTGTTTGGGGCGCGGGTGGGGGGTTTGGAGCGGAGGAAGGGCGCTTGTTCCGCTGGTGGGGGGGGAGCGGAGGACAGCCGCATTTCTGGGGGGGTTGGGGAGCGGAGGACGGCCACATTTCTGGGGGGGTTGGGGAGCGGAGGGCGACCGCTTGTTCAGGCGGGGGAGGGGGGGTTGCGGAGGGCGGGCGCTTGTTCGAGCTGGGGAGGACGAGCGCGAGCGGGGTTACGAGCGGGCAGGGAGGCCTAACCATGCAGCGAGTTGGGCGGGCAGGGAGGTGGGAACCTGTGCAGGGGGCAGACGCCTCGGCCAGCTCTGGGAGGTGGCGGCAGAGGAGCCATGTCCCAGGGGGGGTGATCTGGTGGGGGCCCCCTGGGGGGGCAAGATGGTGGGGGCCCCGGGGCTTGAGCCCCGGGAGCCCCGCCTATAATCCGGCCCTGTATGTAGATCTCAAAGGATTAAGAAGCTTTGTAATAAGCTGTTTTTGACGGTGCGGCCACACATAGCACTTACATTGCATTTAATGGGGCAGATTTATCAAGTGTCTGAAAGTCAGAATATTTCCAGTTGCCCATGGCAACCAATCACAGCTCCCCTTTAAAATATTCATGAGCACTGGTAAAATGAAAGCTGAGCTGTGATTGGTTGCCATGGGCAACTGGAAATATTCTGACTTTCAGACACTTGATAAATCTGCCCCATTAACTCAAAGCAAGCGCCAAGAATGATCTTTGACTTTTTTCTACTCCTTCTTTCTCCTGGTGTGTAGTGTAGTGTATTTGAAGTCATGTATAACGCATAGCGAAAAAAGAAAAGGAGGCTAAAGATGAGCTCCTGCCATTTCTAATAAAAGGGAAGGGAAATATAAGGACACGGAAATGTATTACTTTAATGAAGTATATTACAAAATGTACTTATCTACGCTACTGATTTCTAAAATTATATTAAAAGTTAAGTTACATTTTAAGCAACGGAACAAAAAAATAGAAAGCAATTGAAACATTTATAGAATCACCTCTATGCATCCAAGTGATTTACATGTGTGAGAATAAACCTCATTATTTTCCTCTATAATCCAGGTACAGAGACTCACAACACCACAGTATGACTTGCAACTAATAGGGTGGCATGTACCTTAGTTTTGGCATGTTGTTTTACTTCATTTTTGAGACTTTTTAGGTGCAGTTCATTATTTGCAACTTTTTACACATATGACTGTGGCTTAACAAATTTAGCAGGTTGTGATTTTGAATTCAGCATGCATTTGAAACCACGCATTATGTATCAGATTTGGGATGTTTAACCCCTTAATGACCGCTCTTTCAGGATTCTATGGCAGTCATTAAGGGGTTAAACATCCCAAATCTGATACATAAATACACCTTTCTATGGCGGCGCGTCAGAAGAAGATTTCGGGACATCGGGTGAGTCTAGTGTTGGACTCAGGCTGTGATGTCACAGCCAAGATGCGGGATCGGATACCCCGGTGTGCATACTGGCGGATCCGATCCCTCCTGCCGCAGCCCCGGGGTCCGGTGAGTGCCCCAAGGCTGTCAGCTCCTCTGCACGCCGGGTTCTGCCTCCTGCAGCATGCTCAGTTACTTACTCTGTACACGGCAATACATGTGTATTGCAGTGTAAAGCCTTAAACAAGCAATGAACAGATGAACGCTTGTTCAAGCCAATAAGTAGAAAATGTAAAAAAAAAGTTTAAAAAAAGTCAAAATCATTATAATAATTAAATAAAATAAAAGTCCCTTTCCTTCCCAATTACTTATAAAAACCAAATGAAGTATATAAAACACAAAAACACACAAATAATAAGTACATATTTGGTATCATTGCATCCATATGTACTATAAATCTAAAAGAATATTGAAAACGCTGGTTAATGATGTAAAGGAATAAAAAACGAAAAGTTTCCCGTAATATACCATTTTTAATCAAATACCATCATAAAAATGTTCTAAAAAGTGTTCAAAAAAAGTTACATGCCATTGTATGATACGTCTGAGAAGAACAACTCTTTTCGCAACTAGACCTGTCAACGGAAAAATACAAAAGTTATGCCCCTAAAAATTTGTTGATAGTAAAAACAATGTGATTTTCTCTAATATTGGTTTTGATCAGTAAAATTGAACAAAGATAAGAAAAACTATATAAATGACCACCGTAATCGGAGTGAACCAGAGAATAAAGATAAAATATTATTTTTATTATTTTGTTTTTATCCCCCTTGAAATAGTTAATAAAATCTCAAGAATAAGCTATAGACCCCCCAAAATTATTATCTATACATTGTATCTCACCTCGCAAATAATAAGCCCTCATATGTTCGCATTACCAAAAAATGTAAATGTTATAGCCTGTACAATGCGACACTACAAATCTGATGTGAATGGCGCTGCTTTGATCCTATGCAGCGCATAGGGCATTTCATCATTTTAGTCATTATAAAAGTGTCATTTTTGGCCTAAATGAATGTATTTTCCAAAAAAAGTAAAAAGTTTCTAAATCGCACTTCCATTTTGTTTTAACCCATGTGAAATACCTAAATGGTTAATAGACTTAATAGAAGTTGTTTTACATACATTGAGGGGTGTAGTTTCTATAGTGGGGTAATTAATGGGGTTTTACTATAATTTAGGCCTTTCAAAGTCACTTGGAAGCTGAGTTGTCCCTCAAAATGTGAGTTTTGGTGATTTTCATGAAAACTTGAAAAATCGCAACTAAAGTTCTGCACCTCATAACATCCTTGATAAAGGAGTGGATTAATAAAGTATAATTCTAACATAAAGCAGACATTCCGGAAATGTTAGTTATCTAGATTTTAGGGTAGTTTTACTTTCTGTCTGGAATGCAGAACATTTGAAAATGAAGATTTTTTCTGAAATTTTGCCAAATTAATTTTTTTCCAGAATGAAACGCAAAACATATCACTTAAATTTTACAACTATCATGAAGTACAATGTGTCACAAGAAAACATTCTCAAAATCACCGGGATATGTTAAAGCGTTCCGAAGTTATAACCAATTATAGTGAGACATGTCAGATTCGAAAAATCGAGTCTGGTCATGGAGATGAAAACAAGCGTTGGTGATAAGAAGTTAAAGGGAACCTGTCCCCAGGAGACCCATTTTTAGCACTCCCACCAGCCCCCACAGAGCATAGTACATACACTGTCAAAGTGTTTTTGTATTAAAAATTGGTTTTACAGAAAAAAAGATATGTTATATTGTACCTTTCATTAGCATCTGCTGTGTGACTAGGCAGTTGCCTTTTGGGAGGGTCTGGTAAGGAGCCGTGGGGAACATCTTCTCCATGTGACCTTTTCAAATATATGAAAACACCCATCACTGGGCTTAGCGACGCCCCCTGCTCCTCTACAGCCAATCCCGAGTAAGGGGAGTTATTCATATATTTGAAAAGGTCACATGTTTCCCAAGGGTGGGGGGGGGGAGAACTGCTCCTTTCCAGCCCCTCCCAAATGGCAACTGCCTAGTCACACAGCAGATGCTAATGAAAGGTACAATATAACATATCTTTTTTTCTGTAAAACCAATTTTTTATACAAAAACACTTTGGCAGTGTATGTACTATGCTCTGTGAGGACTGGGGGAGTGCTAAAATGGGTCTCCTGGTGACAGGTTCCCTTTAAGGCACAAATCCAAGTAAAATGACCCATACTAACTTCTGAGGGGCGGATTCAGACTGCCCCTACAAGTCCGAAATTAACTTCCTTCTGCCTCCTTTCAATCTGTGGTTTCAGGACCTTTGGAGGACCTTTAGGCTGGTTTCCCACGTGCCGTTTTCGTTGCGTTTTTAAACGCATCCAAAATGCAAGTGGGAGGGGGATTCGCCAAAAGGCATTTCTGTTTGCAATGAAACACATGCATTTCAGGCAAACCCCCCTCCCACTTGCATTTTGGATTAGTTTAAAAACGCAACGAAAACGGCAAGTGGGAAACCGGCCTCAGAGGTACTGAAATTGCTCTTATGCACAGATGTATGAAGATTTCATAGGTGAAGGCTCTACTAAGCATAAAATTCAATGTGCTTTGGGTGGTCATGGGCCCCAGGCCCCAAACTGCCAAAATTATAATCCACTAATGCTTGTTTGCACAATGTTGGGGTGGTGTAGGGTTTGTTTGTATTTTTTTACAATCTAGATTTTTACTATTTGGAGCCAAACTCATGTCTGGTTTTCAAGATGTTTAGGACAAAAAAATTCAGTTTTACTACAGCTTAATTAGTAAAAATGTTTAAATGAACCTGAAATCTCTTTCAGTTTTTACAAAATATTAGGGGGGTTGTTGCTCCTGCCACATTGACTGCCATTCTTTCCACTTCCCTTCAAAATATTTGAACCTATGTTTGGCCTTGAGGGCCATTTTTGGACCCACGTTAAATTTGTACACATAACAGGGAAGGTTTGGAAATGGAATTTCATGTGCTATTCATGGCAGGATGATATGGTTAATTCTGAAGTTTCAAAATTTGCCTAAAAATAAAAAAAATAGAAAATAAGCAAACTCACACAACCAAAAATCATGTTTTAATGTATCTCAGACTGAGAGATACTGGTTTGCCATTAATCCCACATTATGTCATTAGGCTTCCTGACAGTCGTGTGTGATGGTAAGGGGGTTGCCTTACATGGTAGCTAAGAGGCATTGTTTTCTGAGATACATAAAAGACACAAGTGTCCAGACAACTTTGAGGCAGCTGAAATAGACTGATACATGTGCCCCTCAGCGGATCACGATCTCCAGCAGCTACCTCCATCCTCACGGAGGCCCCATGTGTCCACGGGAAGGACTACATCAGACACTGCAGTTACTATAAGCCGCGTGGCTTCCACCACTATGCGCCCGGCGCATGTAGAGCACACGTAGCGCCATCAATACGACTGCTTAGTGAGATCTATTGTGTGAACTGTTCCATAAGGACAATGCACGTTACACAAGGACACCGCTTCTACCAGGCTCTTCAGCACCGCATGGGATCCCATTCCCTCATGTAACATGGCGCTGAGCCGCCTTACTAAACACGCCCCTTCAGGTCGCTCTACCAATCAGGATGCGCAAGTGTTGTTGCTCGGCCTGAGGCCCCGCCCACCCCCGGCGGCAGCGCTGCTGTGTGCCCGGATTCCCCCTCCTCTCCTTGGCCGTCTCCAGACGTCATCTTCCTCGTCACCGTCGAGCAGAGAGAGCAGAGCGGCGGGCTGAGTGAAAGACACTTTGTTGTTATTGTTGTCCCCGCTCCGCTTCTCTCTCCCCGGAGAGCAGCAACACGTCTGCGCGGTGAGTGCTTCTTCTCGGCAGAGCCGGCGGCACCGGGACAATGAGACAGATGTGCTTCTGCGGCCGCGCCGGGCACATGTCACCGGCCGCTACTGCCTAGTGATGGACAAAGCCCAGGGCTCATATGTATATATGTGTGTATGTATGTGTGTGTCCTCGGGGAATAAAGTTACAGATGTAGAGCAGCTATCGTCACCCGGGGTGATCGTCCAGTCCTTACATCAGAGAAGACCTGTCCTACACCACACAGCATATGTCACTGCATCGTCCTCCTGGTGCTTTTGACGTCATCACAGGGAACATTACGTCAGTGAGTCGTTCTTACATGGGACTGCTCTCTTATACATTGCTGTATCCCCATTGTTCCCTATGCCTCCTAGAAAGTTGATGTTCTGTGTTGTGATTTTGGAGGGGGGTCTTTGTTTATGGTACCACTACCTACATGAATCCTTTGTGTCATGCAGTGATATCTATCTGCCCATATGTCATGTGTCATCACCAATAAATAGTGGGTTAATGGATTCTGATCTGGACATGTATTCACTGCATGGGGTAATCTTACACAACTTCTGAAATACTTGATCATTTCACTTTTTTTAGGATCTCTGTCTGCGGTCACTGAATGGAAGGTAACTTCTGATATAGCGGAACCTCAGCTGTAAGAACTGTTTATAATCTGTAAAGTATATTTTAATTCATGGCAAAAGAGATCCGAGGAAATAGCAGGGAATGGAAATCCAAGTTTTCGGTCATTTTAATTGGTTTATATACTTCTTGCATGTAATGAGAGGGGGGAGTGAGCATCTTCTGGGGTCCATGCTGTGCTGCAGTTCTAGCTGTACAACAGGCACCTATGTAGGGCCCAGGGCATCTCTGTAGGTGCCACTGTGTGATATCTAGAAGTTCACTGTGGCTTCTAATGTAAACAATGCAGATGTGAACAGGACTGAAGAGGGCATGGTTCTGCATATTCTGCAACGCTTAACACATGGGATACATTTACAGACAAAATAAGACATAGAGTAAAAAAAAATGGCCAGATAGAACAATAAAAGCGTGGGCCTTGCTCACAAGAGCTTACAATTTATGAGGAGTCTCGTTGAAAGCAGAGATCTACTGTTAGTAATGTAAATAACCATTCCAATGCAATGAATATTAGTGGTGGTGCTCCCTGGTACAGTCTTCTTCATGTTATTGTGCAGAGCACTACCCCTTAGACTAAGAGTCCTCTATGATCAATACAGGAAAGTGGTAGCCTTGATGACCCGTGTTGCCATGACTGCCACACAGGATAGCAGCTTTACAATAAAACTAAAACTACTGGATATAGACTTGATTTAACAATTTAGCCCCTGGTATTTTATATAAACCACCCTATCAGTGGATATTTTTTTTTTTAAAAATCAGGTAACGTTTATTAATGCCTGTAATGATAACCGTATCAGTATACAGTGACAATAACCAAATATACATAATTTCTTAACAAAATAATTTTGCCCCAGAACACCTCCCCCTTTCCCCCCATGGTCTGGCTATCCCGTTCCCTTTAAAAAGTATCTCTCTTTCCAGTGCACTAAAGGTCATTTGTGGCAATACCTGTTGCCCATTCTGTCCCGTTCCCTTCACATGCATACCTGCAGCCATCGCCTCAACAGTTCTTCTGTTCGCCAGGTTGCATTTTAAGACTGAGTGAACAAGTACAAACCGTATTCACACAAAAACCTTATATAAAAATAGTGCTAGGAAATTGTTTATGGATTATTTCTCCAGTAACAGCTGTACATTCCTTCAAGGATCATCATCATAAAATAGTCTTGTGTTAATCTGCTAAGGACACATGCACAGCATAGCAGGCGCTTCATATTTCTAGGTTTAAAAAAAAAACTAAAATCTTTTGTAGTTGATACTATCATATGAATACTGTTTTGTTAGTGTCTAGTAATGTACTGCATTTAGGATATGACTTCACCAATATAACACATCTTAATTGTCTTTTAGGCCAGAATGTACAGGCAAAAGGCCATGGACCTGTGGCAGCAAAGCTGACCCGTCAGTCTGAAGATTTAAGATGGATAAATGTAGGCATGTGGGTCGGTTACGGCTCGCTCAGGACCATTCCATATTGAACCCTCAGAAATGGCACTGTGTGGATTGTAACACTACAGAATCTGTTTGGGCCTGTCTGAGCTGTGCACACGTGGCATGTGGTCGATACATTGAAGAACATGCACTGCGACACTTTCAGGAGAGCAAGCATCCTATGGCACTAGAGGTGAATGAACTGTATGTATTCTGTTACCTTTGTGATGATTACGTTCTCAACGACAATGCCACTGGTGACCTTAAACTCTTACGAAGCACATTGAGTGCCATCAAAAGTCAAAACTATGACTGCACAACACGCAGTGGTCGGACACTACGGTCAATGGTGGCCGTGGACGACTCCTATACTTCTCATCATGGTGCAAAAGCACTTCTCCAAACGGAAGACCTCACTTTTACTGCTCTTTGGCATCGAAGACATGCTCTTTTGGGGAAAGTGTTTAGATCATGGTTGGCTTTGACTCCTAGAGGTAAACAAAGGTTAGACGAAGAGCGCCTCAGGGAGGAGGCTGAAAAAAAGCGAGAGGAAGCCAGAAAAAGACGCCAGCTGCAAAAGCATAAATTAAAAGAAGAGATGGAAAGTACACCCCCAAGAAAGAGTTTCCGCTTGCAACAACAAATGCAAACACCACCTAAGAAGGTGACACCAACAATGCAGAAAGCCAACCAAAAAACTGTACCTACCACAAAACAAAAAGTATCACAACCTACCTCTGATGAAGCACAGAAAAAAGAATTAAGTGATTCTCCAGTAAAAAGGAAACCCACTATGACCCCTGGGGTGACAGGACTGAGGAACCTGGGGAACACTTGCTATATGAACTCTATTCTTCAGATCTTGAGTCACTTGCATGTGTTTCGGGAGTGTTTCTTACAGCTTGATCTCACTCAAACTCAGGAGTTACTGGCAGCTGCAGCCAATGGAAAAACAAGATCATCTAGCCAAATACCCCCTGCTGCAAACCTGGTTAGAATAGCAAAAAAGCACACAGACGTGGAGAGGTCTTTGGTAAGGCGCCAAAGCTCTTCATCTGGCCTCAGTGGCGGAGCATCAAAGAGTCGAAACATGGAACTCATTCAACCTAAACCTAGCTCAGCGCACATTTCTCTATGTCATGAGTTGCATACTCTCTTCCAAGTCATGTGGTCGGGTAAGTGGGCACTGGTCTCTCCCTTTGCCATGCTTCATTCGGTCTGGAGGCTGATACCAGCCTTTCGTGGATACGCACAGCAAGACGCTCAGGAATTCCTTTGTGAACTTTTGGATAAAGTACAACAAGAACTGGAGACAACTGGGACAAGGTACCCAACCCTAATTCCCAGCTCTCAGAAGAAACTCATTAAACAAGTCCTGAATGTGGTCAACAACATATTTCATGGGCAGCTTCTCAGTCAGGTAAAGTAATTAATAGGAACTTAATTAAAGGCTGAACATGTGACCTGCTGTAGACAGGAGCTGTGTTGTTATGTCATAGACATGGCCTCACTGTTACAATCAATGGGGGTTTGGTTGTCACAGAACTAGAGGAAACCCACTGTATATTCTGTTGGGCTGATCCAGCTTATGTTGCTGGATTTTAAGGCATTTTGGTCAACAGTGGATTTTGACCCAAATTTGCCTCTGTTGAAAACTGACTCTTTCGGGCTGCAAAAACCGGTAGAAAACCTGCAGAAACTATGGGCGCATATATATATATATATATAGAGCCCGTGGGACTAGCTCATAGTCTAAACAACCTTTGTGTGTATGTAGCCTAAAGAGGTTTTCTTTAAAATAGACCATCAATATTAGATTAACAGGCACTATTCCGTATATTTTATCATGGCTGTGCCTATTACTGCTGCCCACTACTGCTCTGTACCATTCAATTCCAAGCAGTGCTCTACAAATAATATGGACCTGTGCTTGGTAATTAAGAAAGCTGGTGTCACAACGCTGGTGCGACAAGCAGCTGATCATCCAAGGCGTGCTTGGAGTCGGACCCCCACCATTCTCATACTAATGACTGAACCTAAGGATAGGCCACCAATATCAATGCTTTCCTTGCTAGACCTTACCTTGGTAATGCTTATGTTAGGTATGGTGCTGACATACAGGAGGGGGCCGTTGGGCTGGTCTCTTTAGATTCACACTCTTAGATGCCTTTCTTTGTATTTATCACTGTGCTGACAAATTGGAATGTGCGGCCTCCTTTGTAGACAGGTTATCTTTTGTCTGCTCACCGCCTGTTGTGTGAGGTCAATTTATCCTTTCCTTTTCTGTAAGACATCTTACAGTAGCCATAGTCTTTGAAAGTATTGAACCCCATTTGTACACCCTGTAAGGCTGATTCATGTGTATTTAGTTTCCGAAGATGTATCCATATCACAGTATATTTTCACTTTTCCATTTAGGTTGTATCATTACTGAAGTCTTTGATAAATTAGACACCCCGGATGCCAAAATCTAAAGGTGTTGATCCCATTCTGTATATTGTTCCTAGCCTTGCATATGCACAGCATCAGCCGTTCTTCCCCAGGAGCGATGGATTTTAATTGTTTAACCTTTTCTCTAACAATAGACTTAGTGGAGCTTTTCCTTTTCTGTCATAGTGTTCATTGGGAAGAAACCTTTTCACATGCATTGAAGCATAAAGATTGCATCCCACTAGGGGCAGGCTGCATCAATGCAAGTCTTCTGAGCAGTGCGATAGTGATCTCTGGACTCCCCCTTTACTTTGTGCCTGGTCATTGAAGTCTGCTGCATACTCACACAGGTTCACATATGATGTTTTATTTAGCTATATATTGCAGTAGACAAATTGCAGTCCTGCTGATTTTTTTTTTGGGCCTTGAGCTTGCAGAACTTTTAGACAAGGAGGAAGATTAGGGCCAAGTTTACACAAGGAAACCATCTTCATCAAGATTTACTTAAATCTTCATCATATTTGCGAACTGCAAAAGTTTGGGTCATGCCTCACCAAGATGCACTAGGGAAATAGAAGTATGATACTTTTTTGTCAGCGTTAGAAAAATAGCTTGCATGGTACTCCCATAGCATGCCACTCTGGATACACAATATCAAAGATGGGAACTATGCAAATCCCAGTCACTTGCTGCAAAAAGCAATATTTACGCTGCTGGTATTAAATCTTCTCAAACCATTTTTTCTCCTCACGTGGATGGGATTTGCTTTTTGTATCCAGTAAATGGTGACCTGTTTACTGCTCTCTAACTTATTTTTCTAATCTATAAAGTGAAGGTACTGACAGAAAGTGGGCACACAGCATCGCACTGAAGAGGAGCAGAGCTCACCCCTCCTCTCTCCATAGAGCAGCACAGTGTCAGCACTGTAACCCGACGCAGTGAGGCAACGTGAGCTCACCGCATTGTGACCAGGTGCCATAGACTCCAATGGGGACCGATATTTGGCAGCAAATGGTGCAGCCGCATTTCGGTCCCCATTACGTTCGTGTGAATGGTCCCCATTACGTTTGTGTGAATGGACCTTGGTGGTTTTCTTTACGTTTCCATGTCACTATCTATATTTTATAACAAGTGCAATATCTTGCACTTGTTACTCTGGTCAGTAGGAATAAATAAGTAGACTGAGGCTTGCCTTATTCTGTGGTATCTATGCAGTTACCTCATTTATAGACGTTACAATAGAAAATAACACCTTTTATAGAAAATAAAATTAATTCGTCCACTAATGATAATAGATATCACAGCTTTTCTATACCTAAGCACAGCCTAGATGCCTAGAAAACTCTCCATAGATATCAACGAGTCGGCTCCATACCATTGCAGTAAAGTAATTGCGTAAATGCTGTGACTAAAACTCAGGCAAGATGGCAACCCGCCATAATCGTGGACAGAATAAACAGAAATTGGCAGCATCTTCTTTCTAAACCTCAGGCTGCACAATAACTTTTGGTTGTTCTTCTAATAATGTAATACAACATTATGATCTTCTGTTTTTGCAACTATGTGTCACCTTGGAAACCTCGACTTTACCTCAGACCATGCCTTGGTTAAAGGAAACAACACTGGTAAATGCTACAAAACTAGTCATACCAGTGTGTAGATCTTCTGAACTATCTTTGTTCTGTCCATTTAGTAGTGTTTATGAGGAATGTAAATATTGTTTGTATACCATATTTTGCCACAAGTATAGACGCATGATGAATATATATAGGATTGTTGGGTCAGAGGAATGACTGTTGTAAAGAGGTTGGCACTGGTTATCCGAGGGCTCAGATGCCTTTCTGTTTTGGACATAAATCCTATGTAACGTCGAGTACTATACAGCAGCAGTCTTTAACCACCGGGCCGGCTGGTATATAAAACTTGGGGAAAAAATAAACCACTACTTACCTCCAGCCCTCATCTTCACCCTGCAGCTCTGTCTTCTGTCCTCAGCTTCCCTACAGTGCAGGCAGAAACACCTCTGTGCCCGCACGCACCTGTTATGATGATGTCATAAGGCGGCAACACGGACCCGTCATAGCAGGTGCGTGCGGGCAGAGAGCATAGACGTGCTTATGCCCGCACTGCAGGGAAGCTGAGGGCAGAACAAGCCAGAGCTATAAGGTGAAGAGTGCTGGGGCTAAGTATTTTATGTATTTTGGGGGGGGGGGGCTCTGCTGTGGACACTTCATTATGGGTGGCAGCACTGCTGGGCACATTTTGTGGGTGGCAGCACTGCTGGGCACATTTTGTGGGTGGCAGCACTGCTGGGCACATTTTGTGGGTGGCTGCACTGCTGGGCACATTTTGTGGGTGGCTGCACTGCTGGGCACATTTTGTGGGTGGCTGCACTGCTGGGCACATTTTGTGGGTGGCTGCACTGCTGGGCACATTTTGTGGGTGGCTGCACTGCTGGGCACATTTTGTGGGTGGCTGCACTGCTGGGCACACTTCATTAAAGATATGGACTTTAGGGAAGCTTCTGCAGACATTTTATTAAGGGGAGGCTGCTGGATATTTTATCAAAGAGTAGCAGCTGCATTTCCCAACTTAAGCCTTTACTCAAGGTCAAGTTTTTTTGTGGTTCAATTAGGTACCTCGGTCTACACCTGCGTATATGTGGTATGTAAATTTTTTTCCTCACAGTGAAAAGTCCAAAGACGGATTATAGGTGCATGGGGGTTGCTATGGAAAAAGGGGTATTATAAATATCCCCTGTTCTGTAGCCGTCTTCTTATCAAGACATTAGAAGGGGGCTACAGAAAAAAGGGGAAGTTACAGGGGGGCATTTTAGACCAGGAACTGCAGGAAATGGCACATTACATGGATTGGGGTTAGATATTACATGCGGGGAACACTATTTTATTTTCCAGGGACCATGGTAAGAGGGTTCCCCGGCTCGCTACCTGATAAAAAAAATTTTGGGTGCAGCTGGTATCCAGATACAAAAAGGTTGGGGAACACTGCTATACTGTGTAGAATTAAGCTGCTGTCTGTTATGTTATCTTGTCATAACTAGGGACTAAAATGATAAAATATGATGCAGAAGAGATCAGTCATCTCTTAAAGCTATTACTCATTGCAGGAGACTAGGCATGGAAAATTGTCTTATTTGCATATAAATGAAGTATGCATGCATCCTCTGTAGTGACTCCAGTATTAGGCCATTTATATTCATTAGCATAATACCGTATACATCAGATAAGTGTCGTACTTGATCTTCAGATTCACAGCTCAGTTGTGGAATGTGATGTGATCAGAAAGTGACCACCTTACAGATCACAGATCTTGTCCATAGATACATAGATCTGATACATAGATAAAGTTAGTATTATAGATAATAGCATAAAAAAGCCACATCAGGAGTGCTGAGAATCTGCTGTTTTGGAAGACTGTCACCCCTAGCTAAATTTTATTTTGTGACTTCATTGGTCCACCACAGTACCCTGCCCTTGTGTATTATATATAACCACAAGTATAGGTTCTTTATGAATATTTATTTTGCAGGCCTCTACATCTGAAGGTTCATTTTAATTATTGTACAGTGTTATATAATAGCTATTGATCTGAAGTTTTTACAATCTATCTATATATCTAAGTGTACATAAATGCAATGCAAACGGCTGGGGGCGAGGTTCGGCCTGATCACATATGTGGTGCCATGGAAATGCTTGCAATCAGTAACCAGCACCCGGTGTTTTGCATGCATTTCCATGCATTTTGTAAATTCAATACAAATGCTACGTGTGGCCACACCCTCATAAAATCAGTTTGTATACTTGAGGCGAGTCCTGTGTATTCATTGTTCCCTGCACTGCACTTCTTCCCTGTACCTGATTGACAGGTCTCACTGCTACCACCGTGCTGCTGGTATGAAACTAGTACTTGGGGTCTGTCTTCCAATATTCAAATACAGACATATATATCTCTCTTACTTTCCCCGGCTCGCCTCTGTGAGCCTGACGAGAATTCCTGAGGATGGGATGTGCAGCATCTGAGAGAGGCAGTGATTGTGTGTGACTCAGGGCTGCTCAGGAAGGTGGGGGTTGAGCGAGACGCTGGCTGTGTGAAAAGAAATCAACCTTGCTACTCGCCCCTTCCTTAGGAATTCTCTATAACCAGTTTAGCAGTGTCTAGTGAGGATGGTGGATAGCTTGACGTGGAACCTGCATAAAGACATCTAAAAGGTACTGTGTGTTGTTTGCAAGCGGACGGGATGGTTGCTGGGGACAGGTTTTGTTTAAAGTGACATTCCAGGTAAAACATGTTTTTTAGCACAAGGGTGTGATGTTCCCTTCCCAGCAGTGCAGCCTCCTGTCTGCTCTCATCAGACACTGTCCTGCTTAATATAAGACGGCACAAGAGTTAGAGAAATCTATGCTACCAATGATGCATCAGAAGAGCATCACATAGGCAGGTAGAAACTGTACCATATCTACCTGCTGGGAGGACAGTGTCCTAACTCTTTTCACTATATTCTCCTACAAAATGTAAGTAAGCTGCTCTTTCATCTCCATCATTATTCTCTATCATCGTTATTTTTTTGCTCGCTATGCAATTCTGAGCATGTCAGCATGCGTTCACATGAGCACTTTTATAGCATTATTTTCTGCTAAAGCAGCTACACTCCACTAACTTTGTTTATAGTCAATATTCTTTCAATAGTTTGTATATTTCAATGGAATTGACTCCCAAGGGCTGGAAATAAGACCCGTCTGTAACAATTAACATATTATATAGAGAAGATAATTCCCCTATAATAAACTGTACACAAAGTGATCTATAATGCTACCCTATACCCTTTGGTGACTTGTTACATTATTGCCGACTATGCTGCCGTGAGTACAGGTCTTTGTGTGATGTTCAGTTTGCTCAGTATTGGTTACATACAATCTGAAGCCATCCTCTCTGTGCAAGATGTCAAGGCAATCTTCTTATTAGGCCCCATTTTCTAAAGAAGGCTGCACAGAATGTAGATTTGGTATACGTAAAAAAAAGCATACCATACCTAGTTGCCAGGCTACAAAGGTCCTTTGTAGAGAGGTAGAATCTTGAGTGACACTTTCTGCTAATAAATACATTTATATTTATGAGAGGACTTTGATTTTTGTCCTTCCACAAGTCCTGGTCTTAGTCTGTGTGCAGGTGAATTCCTTTTTTCACATGTATTTCTACATTTTTGCAATACTTTCTTCCAAACACTTTCCCAAACTCCCAAAAGACTCCATCAGCCTGCCTTTAAATGTTACTCTTGAACCAACATTTTATTTGTCACCAGGATTGTCATTTTTTTTTAACTGCTTATTCAAGAAATATGACACACTGTGGATAACAAACAATGGAATGTACAGAGTAGGGCTACATGCACACTGCCGTGTTCCCTCCGCACCGTAGCACGGCGGGCACACGGCAGCGCTGGGAGAGGAGGTGAGCGCCGCTCACCCCCGCCCCTCTCCATAGGAAAGTATGGGCAACGGCGCCGTAATACGGGAAAAGATAGGACATGTCCTATCTTTTCCCGGGCTACGGAGCGGGAGGGTTCCGCACGTGTGATGCCATCAACCCATAGAAGTGTATGGGGGACGTATATCGGCCGCTCCCGTACGATGCCATCAGCCCATAGAAGTGTATGGGGGACGTATATCGGCCGTACATACATCGTAGCTTTATACATATATCAATGTAAAAACAAAGCAATACATATCTCCATGTTCAGGCCAGGCCTGTGCATTGTGAAACGTATAACGCATAAGAAGGATGCAAATACAGTAAAGAAAGTAGACAATCTCTAACAGTCACTAACATGAAACCCAGGGTAATGCATATCAGGCCGAATCAGGGGAAAAGGGAGTCTAGTGAAGGCAAATGGCTCAGTGCAACAGTTATGTCTGAGGCTCTAGGTTAGAAAGCGAGTCTGTGCCTACAAGGGAAGTAATTGCAGCGCCCCCCCCCCCCCATACGAGTACATGTATCCTATATATGAATATCAGGGATTCGTAAGGAAGCATCTGATTGATGTTGGATTTCCTCTTCCTCAGTGTGGGGGTATCGGGAACATACCATCTCAAGGCTATACATTTTCTGGCCATGAAAAGTGATTCTTGTAAGAAAATTCTATGGTAGTGGGAACATGTTTCTTCAGATAACCCAAGCAGGCATATTTTTAGGGATTACATGGCATTTGTAAGGAGAGCAAGTCGTAAGGGAAAGCAGTTACCCGTTTCCAAAAGTGTGCACACCCAGTACATGTGCCAAAAATCTGAGGGAGCCACATAGTGGACAAGCAGTGTTGGGTGCATGTCCCATTCTGTATAGACATATTGGAGTAAGATATGCCTGATGTACTCTATAAGGTTGTGTTATTCTTTCATTCAATGAGGGGTAAACCCTGAGATAGGAAGAGAGAATATCCCTATCCGTCTCATCCTGAAGATAAGGGATGAGTTCCCTCCACCTACATAGTAAAGAGGAATGTGCATCTCTTTGTGATATGGGATGGGTATAGACAGTTGAGACTAAACCTCTCGGGCCCTGTGTTTTATATATGCCAATCAGTGGGTTTTTGGATTTGGGTTGGGCTTTTTTAGGAAATTGTTCTGACCGTGCATGATGTAATTGGAGATACCTGTAGAACCAGCGCCTTTCCAGGGCATATTTAGCTTGAAAATCTGTAAAGGAAACCAGTTTGGGCAATGCTGTATTTCACCATAGGGGCATATCAGCAATGGTGTCAGAGAATGAACTACAATTTTAAAAATGTCTTCATCAGCATTCTGAATCATTTCAGGAGTTTATATAAGTTTAATTCACATTACCTGGATTCCTGCCAGCAGCGTGTGGCAAGTCCCGGAAGAGAGGGCAACTGTAGCCTGTGTGTGCCTGTGTCCTCATGCCATGTAAAGCAGAGGAGACTGACGCAGACACACACCGGCTGCAGCTGTCTACCCCTGGGAACTCCCCACACAGTAATATACACTCACCGGCCACTTTATTAGGTACATCTGTCCAACTGCTCGTTAACACTTAATTTCTAATCAGCCAATCACATGGCGGCAACTCAGTGCATTTAGGCATGTAGACATGGTCAAGACAATCTCCTGCAGTTCAAACCGAGCATCAGTATGGGGAAGAAAGGTGATTTGAGGGCCTTTGAACGTGGCATGGTTGTTGGTGCCAGAAGGGCTGGTCTGAGTATTTCAGAAACTGCTGATCTACTGGGATTTTCACGCACAACCATCTCTAGGGTTTACAGAGAATGCTCCGAAAAAGAAAAAACATCCAGTGAGCAGCAGTTCTGTGGGCGGAAATGCCTTGTTAATGCCAGAGGTCAGAGGAGAATGGGCAGACTGGTTCGAGCAGATAGAAAGGCAACAGTGACTCAAATCGCCACCCGTTACAACCAAGGTAGGCAGAAGAGCATCTCTGAACGCACAGTACGTCGAACTTTGAGGCAGATGGGCTACAGCAGCAGAAGACCACACCGGGTGCCACTCCTTTCAGCTAAGAACAGGAAACTGAGGCTACAATTTGCACAAGCTCATCGAAATTGGACAGTAGAAGATTGGAAAAACATTGCCTGGTCTGATGAGTCTCGATTTCTGCTGCGACATTCGGATGGTAGGGTCAGAATTTGGCGTCAACAACATGAAAGCATGGATCCATCCTGCCTTGTATCAACGGTTCAGGCTGGTGGTGGTGGTGTCATGGTGTGGGGAAGATTTTCTTGGCACTCTTTGGGCCCCTTGGTACCAATTGAACATCGTTGCAACGCCACAGCCTACCTGAGTATTGTTGCTGACCATGTCCATCCCTTTATGACCACAATGTACCCAATATCTGATGGCTACTTTCAGCAGGATAATGCGCCATGTCATAAAGCTGGAATCATCTCAGACTGGTTTCTTGAACATGACAATGAGGTCACTGTACTCAAATGGCCTCCACAGTCACCAGATCTCAATCCAATAGAGCATCTTTGGGATGTGGTGGAACGGGAGATTCGCATCATGGATGTGCAGCCGACAAATCTGCGGCAACTGTGTGATGCCATCATGTCAATATGGACCAAAATCTCTGAGGAGCTTCCAGCACCTTGTTGAATCTATGCCACAAAGAATTGAGGCAGTTCTGAAGGCAAAAGGGGGTCCAACCCGTTACTAGCATGGTGTACCTAATAAAGTGGCCGGTGAGTGTATGTATAACTCTGTACATTCCATTGTTCATTATCCGCAATGTGTTTGTCATATTTCTTGAATAAAGTTTGTTGGGTTTTTTTTAAATCACATTCCTGGTGACAGGTTCCCTTTAAATTAAATGTTGGTACAAGAGTAACAGTCAAAGGCAAGCTGATGGTGTCTTTTGGGAGTTTAGGGAAGTGTCTTGAAAAAAGCATTGCATATATGTACAAATGCATGTGGAAAAGGGAATCCACCTGCACACTTATAATAAGCAGGACAGTGCCTGATGAGAGCGGACAGGAGGCTACACTGCTGGGAAGGGAACATCACACTTTGCTCTTCCTATATGTGCTAAACTAAACATGTTTTACCTGGAATGTCACTTTAAACAAAACCTGTCAGCAGCAACCATCCTGTCTGCCTGCAAACCACACACAGTACCTTTTATATATCTCTGGCAGGGAGTCAGGTAATATAAAATTAACTGTAGGCTATTGGAACCTGTCACCAACTAAAAATGACATTCCTGCTGACAGGTTCGCTGTAACCAAGTAAGAATGGATTTTACATAGTTGTTTTTGCTATTTTACACTTTTTTTATAACTTGTTTTTACTGTGTTGCCATAAAATAAATGATAGTTCTTTTACATTTTGTGCTCTTTAGTGCTGAGCTGCCCTGACCCATGTTGGCATTTGTGGCATTTTATGTTCTGTCACCAGAGGTGTCCTTTTCCTTAAAGTCTCTTCTGAGTAATCTCATTGGAAAGCAGCAGGTGGTGTTGTGCAAGTCAGATAAGAGTCAAGTGTTCGAGGTCAGCAGTTGTTGGGATCTAACTTTCAGATGTTCCTCTCCTAGAAATATACTAAGTGTTTGTAAAAGTTCTTCTCTGATGCTATGGACCTTGTTGTATGAGAGTCACTTTCATTCTTCATATAATTATTATGTGTCTCAATCACATCAACTGATTGCTTTGTCAGGAGGGTTGACTGCCAATGTATCAAATATATATCATTGTGGTCTGTATCCTATATCAACCAATCACACAGGAGTAGGACATTTTAAGAGCAGAATATAGAATTAATGCTGTGCTGTGATTGAGGGCAAACCTTAAATATTTGACATAGTAGTGTTCCAGTATTTAAAGGGGCTGTCCAAGACTGAATAAAAAACAATGGTGGCCGGGAGAAGGCTGCTTAAAAAAAAAATAAACATTTACTTACCTTCCGGCATCTCACGATGCCATCGCTCCGCTCTGTGCCCCATGTACACAAACAGGGGCATGGAAACCGCACTGCATTCAGTTACAGGCCAGCGGACGTGGCCAACCACGCCGGGAATAGGGGGTGGGTGGGCGCAGCTGGTCAGCCAGAAGCTAGGTGCAGCTTCTATGCTGTGCTGCTTACATGGGGCACGGACCAGAACCATGGCAATAAATGTTTATTTTTTTTAAGCAGCCCCCTTCCGGCAACCATTGGTTTTTATACAGAGCAATGGTGAGGATGAACACAACCTCCGCACACTCCTGGGAATGTTCTGTTGTTGCTTAAAATAATATGAAGCGTTTGTAATCTTAACCTAGTGAAATACTACTATGCCCCATCTGGTTATCTCCTCAGGGTAGATTAGAATCTGGGACTTGACCTTACTATGAGCATTCATGTGGAGCGGGGATTATGTGAGACACTCGATACCATCTTCAACTCAGATTACATTATACTTTCTAGCCTTATAGATGGAGTGGATGGATAAAAGTACCACTTTCAATTTGTGATTTTTGCAGATGAATTTGTATGTAAGTCAGAACTGTACATCTTAAAATTGTAGCTCCAGAAAAAAAAAAAATTCTGTCCTATTGAAAATTGTATTTTCAACATTTTTTTTCTGTAATGGAAACAAGGATTATCAATAAAACTTTCATTACAGACACATTACACTGATCACTGCAATCTGGGCTAAAGTAAAGCATCCAGAGAGCTTCACCAGAGGTCACAGTGGGCAGAGAGGTCCGTCTGTAACAATGGGTTGTCTGTAAGTCAGGTGTCCTTAAGTAGGGGACTGCCTGTACTTGCCCTGAAGCTGAGTCCAATTCACTCTGCTAACAGATCCCATGATGCCTTGTGTTCTTTCTCAAAGTAATTTAGCAATAAATCCGTTTAGTTTCCCACAAGTAAATCCACTGAACACTGCACAGTGTACATACAGGATGTATATGGTGACCAGCCTGGCAGCTTCCATGGAGGAGCAGGGAACATGTAACAAGTGAAAGAAATCAGAAGTAAAATAGTTACATGACGTGTATAGTCTGTGCTATAGTCTGTGGGGTGGGACTTTTTTTTTTTTACACCACTTTCTAGTTTTACCTGTAACTGGGGCATTTATAAGAGCCCTGTTGGGGGAACTGTCTGATCAGATCTGTACTGGGACTGATCAGACCCAGCAGCTCTGATAATCCTCTGCATTCATTGCATAGAGCTACTTCAGCACTATGCAGTGAAGATAGTAGAATGCAGAATCTTCTCCCAAGAGTGTCCGGCTGCAGACCTGAGGCCCGTGCCCACTGATGTCTTTCGTCAGTGGATAGTCAGGATCAAGTTAAATCACATCCTATAAGGTAACATATCTGTTGCCATCCTTATGCCCTTCTGAACTGTAAGGCAAATTTTGTGATGAAATCCCACTTTAGATATTATGTAGTCATTCAATGTAGCACTGGTGAATGTTATGTGCATTACTGATGTGATTGTTTCTTTTTTTTTTAAACAGGTCACTTGTCTTGCCTGTGATAATAAGTCCAATACGATAGAACCCTTCTGGGACTTGTCACTGGAGTTTCCGGAGAGGTATCACTGCAATGGAAAGGAGACGGCATCCCAGCGACCCTGCCTGCTAACTGAGATGTTGGCCAAGTTCACTGAGACGGAAGCTTTAGAAGGGAAGATCTACGCCTGTGATCAGTGCAACAGTGAGTAGATGCAGTATGTATTCACAAGGATATTCTGGTCTAAACTTCTCCTAGGAATACTTTACATGTTCTGGTTATTCTTTATGTATCTCCTCATGAGTGGTTTTAAAGTGAATCTCTAGTTACACAAATCCTTAACAGACTTGAGCCTCATGTACACCTTTAGGGCGCTTCACCTAAGCCGTAACCCAGGCAAGGCATGCGGTCAGGGGGAGATGGGAGATGAGTGCTCCTCATCCCTCCCATCTCCATAGTGAGCTGGGAGGCTGTGCCGCAATACGGCCAGGAATACGACCTACTGTTTTGTTGTGCGACCGTACGGCTTGGTCAAGGTACAGTGAGACACGTTGTTGTCACTGCACCATGTCTGCATGTAATGGTATTCATGTAAGGAGCCTCCTCTGCAGGATCCCTTTTGGACCGGCTCCCATAAACTTGCTATATTTTTGGTAACCAACAAAAGAAAAAAGTGAGCATGTGTTTGCTAAGAAATATATAAATTTTATTGATATACATTAAAATTAGAACATCGCATGATTCTGGGTAGTTACAAGGCGAAGGCAAAAATGGGTGCTGGGCAGCATCAATATACAGTGGACATTAAGGCATGGTATTAGGTAACATCATAAAGTGCATAGTGCAGGGCCCAAAATAAAATCCATCTTAGAGAAGGTGGTTAAGCGCTAAAAGGCAAATCACAAGTTATACCTGAAGGTTAAGATGCAGTAGGCGCATAGAGTAAGTGCTGCCCAGCACCTCCCAGCTATAGTGCTGCCCAGCTATATTTTTGTATTGTAAGTCACCCAAGACTTTGTCTTCAGAAATCAGAATGCAAGATCTATGCTACAGCAGCTTGCTCTTGGGGGGAAAAAGCGTATACTGATACATCTGTTGTAAATAATAAACAAGCCGCTTATACAGATCCCTGGTATGTGTCCCATTTCTCACAATACCGGTGTTTATCGCCATGCATGACACTGTATAAATGATGAGATTAATACCACTACAGCTAGTGGGGGCATGGAATTCATAGCTGCTGCCTCATCAAAGATGAAAATGGCAGGAACGTGGTCCGGATAAGGAACACAACTTAAAATGATCAGCATATTTTATGTAATTTGCAGCCAAACGCAGGAAATTTTCATCAAAACCAGTTGTCCTTACAGAAGCCCAGAAGCAGCTGATGGTGTGTGGACTACCTCAAGTTCTGAGACTGCATCTCAAGAGGTTCAGGTGAGTAATAGAGTATGATGTTTCTTTACCTTATACATTGTTACATGACGATCATAAAGTGTATTGCATTCTTTAATATTAGGGTCTGATCACTCCTAGTTTTGTGGACAGGTTTAGCATGTACACCAAGAAAGCTCCTGGTGTACCATCTGTCCATAGACACATACAAGCTGTTGGAGGACTCCATTTGTTTTGCATCCATTAGGAAACACACAATGAAAAAGTGCCTATAAGGACTATCAAAGTGAGTATGGAAAGTATTCAGATCCCTTTAAAATTTTGTTTCATTGCAGCCAATTGGTAAGATCAAAAATATGGCTTTTTTTTGCTATTTAATGTATACTCTACATCACATCTTGCATCTTGACAGAAAAAAACTAAAATGTAGATACTCTTGACCAGGATTCCCCAAACTACGGCCCGCGGACCGTTTCGATCCGGCCCCCGACATTTGCCGCGGCAGCGCCGGGGCCTCGTGGCCTGCGACAGTCAGGCAGGAGCCTCCGTCCGTCCGGACAGGAAGTTCCTGCCTGTCACTGTATAGTGCTCGGTGCGGCCGTAAACGGACGCTCGAGCACTATTACTAGAGCGATGTGGCTGGAATACAACCCCGGCGTACATCGCTCCATGAACTAGGCTGCGCGGCCGCGTGATGACATCATCACGCTCCCGCGCACCCCTTCCTTCCCGGACACGGCATGAAGAAAGAAGACGCGCGGCGGTGAGTACAGGGTTTTTATCTTTTATTAAAAAGGGCAGTAAAAAGATTGTGGTGGCCGGGGGCCAATAGTTAGGCATGAGGGGCAGTATAGGAAATACTTTATTATGAGGGGCAGCTTAGGAAATAATTAATGGTGGAGGGGCAGTATAGGAAATAATTAATTATGAGGGGCAGTATAGGAAATAATTCATTATGAAGGGAAGTATAGGGTATAATTAATTATGAGGGGCAGTATAGGAAATAATTAATTATGAGGGGCAGTATAGGAAATAATTAATTATGAGGGGCAGTATAGGAAATAATTAATTATGAGGGCAGTATAGGAAATAATTAATTATGAAGGGAAGTATAGGGTATAATTAATTATGAGGGGCAGTATAGGGTATAATTAATTATGAGGGGCAGTATAGGGTATAATTAATTATGAGGGGCAGTATAGGGTATAATTAATTATGAGGGGCAGTATAGGAAATAATTATTTATTAGGGGCAGCATACGAAATAATTAATTATGAGGGGCAGTATAGGAAATAATTAATGGTGAGGGGTAACATAGGAAATAATTAATTATGAGGGGCAGCATAGGAAATAATTAATTATGAGGGGCAGTATAGGGAATAATGGTGGAGGGGCAGTATAGGGAATAATGGTGGAGGGGCAGTATAGGGAATAATGGTGGAGGGGCAGTATAGGGAATAATTAATGGTGGAGGGGCAGTATAGGGAATAATTAATGGTGGAGGGGCAGTATAGGGAATAATTAATGGTGGAGGGGCAGTATAGGGAATAATTAATGGTGGAGGGGCAGTATAGGGAATAATTAATGGTGGAGGGGCAGTATAGGGAATAATTAATGGTGGAGGGGCAGTATAGGGAATAATTAATGGTGGAGGGGCAGTATAGGGAATAATTAATGGTGGAGGGGCAGTATAGGGAATAATTAATGGTGGAGGGGCAGTATAGGGAATAATTAATGGTGGAGGGGCAGTATAGGGAATAATTAATGGTGGAGGGGCAGTATAGGGAATAATTAATGGTGGAGGGGCAGTATAGGGAATAATTAATGGTGGAGGGGCAGTATAGGGAATAATTAATGGTGGAGGGGCAGTATAGGGAATAATTAATGGTGGAGGGGCAGTATAGGGAATAATTAATGGTGGAGGGGCAGTATAGGGAATAATTAATGGTGGAGGGGCAGTATAGGGAATAATTAATGGTGGAGGGGCAGTATAGGGAATAATTAATGGTGGAGGGGCAGTATAGGGAATAATTAATGGTGGAGGGGCAGTATAGGGAATAATTAATGGTGGAGGGGCAGCATAGGGAATAATTAATGGTGGAGGGGCAGCATAGGAAATAATTAACAGTGGGGGGAAGCATAGGACATAATGGGGGAGGGGCAGAATAGGAAATAATTAATTATGAGGAGCAGTCTAGTAATTAATGGGGGGAGGCATATTCAATAATTAATGAAGAGAGGTCCCAGTATATTAATTAATTGGGCCAATATATAAAATAGTTCATAAGGGAGTGCAGTATATTAAATAATTAATTGAGGGGGGTACCAATGTATTATGTACCATGTACCGCTATTTATTTTTAAACTTAAGTCCGACCCTCCAACGGTCTGAGGGGGACAGTGAACGGCCCCCTACGTAAAAAGTTTGGGGACCCCTGCTCTTGACTGTCCCAGCCGGAGCCCTGATCTAAACCCACTTGAGTATCTCTGGAGAGACCTGAAAATGGCTGTGCACCGATGTTCACCATCTTACCTGAGAGAACTGGAGAAGACTCATGGCTGTACTAGATCAAAAAGTGGTTTTACCCAATACTGAGCAAAGGGTTTGAATACTTATGTGATTTTTTAGTTTTTCTTGTTTAATAAATTAGCAAAAATATCTACATTGAGTGTACATAAGTGAGCAAAAAAAAACCTTTTTACATCATATCAATTAGCTGCAATGAAATAGAGTGAAAAATTTAAAGGAGTCTGAATACATTCTGTACCCACTGTACTTCACTACAGAGACATCCAGAACATTGGCAATAAATCTCTGCCTGCTGCCAAATTTGGCCCCTCCCACTTTTAGTGGGATAGTCATTTGCCCTTCACTTTTAAAATATGTTGGGAATTTTCCTGACCTATCCTTAAATTTCATGGAAAAACATGATGTCAACCTAGCCTTACAGTATGTGTAGAGGAAGATTAGCCCTGTTTTATCATCAGTTTTTAGAAGTTTCCCTTCTGAAAACTGATCTGTGGTCCATATAACCGTTCTTGCGATCTATGTGTCGTCAAAAAAAAAAAACATTGATGCCACTAGCTTTTTCCAACCTCATGAAGGGTCACATAAACTATAAACTGATCTGCAAATACAGATGACATCCATATTTTTCATTTCCCCAGACAAATATGAGAAAATTAATAGTAAAATAAATAAAAGTAAAAATAATTTTAAAGGAAACTTACTACAAAATTTATCATGATAAACCAGGGACACTTACTCAAAGATCTAGGCACCGTAACTGTGATAATCTTTTTAGATTTGTTATCCATGGCTTCTTCCTTCTAAAATCAACTTTTAAAACTGTTGTAATCGGCCTGAGAGGCTGCAGAGGCAGTTCCCGGAGCCCCTCTATGCTGCAGATTCATATGCTGTTATACTCTGCAGGAGCACTTCCCCCTCCCCCTGTGTACTGGAATTTCCTCTGTTGCAGTGACATTACATCAGGCAGAGGGAGGGGGTGAGACAGTCTAACATCCTGCGAATCTGCAGAACGGAGAGGCTATCATTAGCATAATTTTGAAAGTTTATGTTTAGAAGGAAGGAGGCCATGGATAACAAATCTAAGTAGCATGAGAAGAGCCAAGGTAATCTGGGGAAGAAGCACGTTTCTCTTATATATATTACAAATTTCTTTGTGGTTCTTTTTGAGTTTTGTAAAGCTTGTTGAAAAGTTGGGCATTTTGTAGATCAAAAATTCCTCTTTTTTTTTTTTTAAATGTACCTCTAGGTGGTCCGGCCGCAATCATCGTGAGAAAATTGGGGTACATGTCCAGTTTGATCAAATGCTAAACATGGAGCCATATTGCTGTAGAGAATCAACTGCAAGCCTGAAGCCAGAATCTTTCATTTATGACTTGTCTGCTGTAGTGATGCATCATGGGAAGGGATTTGGTTCTGGGCATTACACCGCTTTCTGCTACCACCCAGAAGGAGGTAGGGATTGTGCCCTGTATTTCGTCTTATATGGATACTCTGTGTTGCCATAAAACAGTGTGAATGTCTGTATGTTTAGCATGGCTTTAGAAAAGCAATCTGTCCACATAACCATACCTCATCCAACTCATACAAGTCTGCAACTTGTTTTTATTGAGCTATCCAAAACTGGATGGATGTAAATTGGCAGCAGCACTGGACAGTCTATTAGCCCAGACAGTCTTATAATGCCCCAGATATATTACAGTGGCTGAGGCTGAAGAATAAATGTTTTAATGGTTACTTACACTTACTTTATTTGTTTGCTTATTTTACACCTACAAATTGCACCCACTAGTGATTAGTGATGACTGTGCAATTTTAATATCAGTTTAACAAAATTTCCCTATGAATATTCCCTATATATTCATTGTGTTTTGTAACTTTCATCAAGGAACAGTACATACGGGAAGGTGGCGATGTGATTACTGTGTACACGCTTCACTAGACTATGCCAAGACCTATTATGTAACCATAAATATATGTTCAGTTTAACATGGTGGTTTTCCTAACACAACTTAAACTGTGTCCATGGGACAGAAGATATACAGTGGTGCTCAAAAGTTTACATAACCCTGCAGAATTTTTTTTTTTAGAGAATACGAATGATGACGCATACATTTTTTTCACTTCCGGTTAGTGGTTAGGTGAAACCATTTATTGCCAAACTGCTGTATTTTCTTTTTCAATCATAATGACAACCAAACACATCCAAAGGTCACATAGTAGTATACTGTGTATTGCCCCATCTAACATCAATGACAGCTTTAAGTCTTTTGTGGTAATTAAAGCACTTAAAGTTGGATAAAGTTGCCCACTCTTCCTTGTAAAAAAAAAAGCCCCCAGTTCCTTGTTCTTCTGTAGCCAATGAGCGGTCAACTTGGCTTTGTGTTCTGGATTGTTATCATATTGGAATGTCCACATTTGCCTCCATTATTTGCTGATGACTTGCTCCATTCATCTTTGCTTAAACTTTGGCCAGGTTTCCAGTGCCTTTGTAGCTCACACATCATCAGCGATCCACCTCCGTGCTTTACAGTAGGAATGTCGTTCCTTTTATAATGGGGCTTGTTGACAGCTCACCAAATGTAACGTTTATCATGAATGGAAAGACGTTTTTGTGTTCTCATTCATTCTATGAAAAAAGGCCAAGAAAGCCAAAATTCTGCAGGGGTATGTAGACTTTTGAGAAGAACTGTATGTCTAGTAAGTTCTATGGGACAGAAACCTGTATTCTGCTGTTATCATTATCAATCCTAGCGGCCACACACGCAGCATCACTCTATTGGCATGGGACCTGTTTTCGTGTTGGCTGAGGGTCCTAATGGGCATCCTGATACCCTCGCTGTTGTTGGGAAAACCCTCGCTATACAGATTATATTTTTAAGGCATAACACCATTCTTGTATTTGTTTTCGTCTAGGATTCTGGGTACATTGTAATGACTCCAAGTTGCACACGTGCACCGTGGAAGAGGTCTGCAAGGCACAAGCTTATATTATATTCTACACCCAGCGTGTTACTCAGGAGAATGGACATTTGTCTAACAGGCTATTGGGTTGTGGCACCCCGCCCAGCAGTCCACCGTCTTCACCATGCTGAGATAATAAATGCCCTCAGGAATCTGACTATGATGGCAGCTTACAGTCCGTAGAAGGGGCAAGTGTTAATTTTTCAGTATGTAAAGGACTTTGTTACCGAGTCACTTGGTATAACACGTGAACAATGTCGCCCTGTATGACCGGGGCCGAACAAACTTGTATGACTTTTAATGTTTTTGAGCCGGTTGCATATGGTAATTGCCCCCTTAAGCCTCTCGCCCAGGGGTGTCGGCACCACAAATTTAAGAATGTGATAATATTCTTGTGTACTATATGTTTATACATTTTTGTATGGTATTAAGCACTCTAAAATAGAATAAAATGATTTTAACATTTGTATATTGGCAATGTATAACTTTCTATCAAACTCTATTTTTTACTGTTCCCATGTAAATTTTATAGTTCATACCTCAGGCTGCATTTTTCACTTTGTGATTTATGAATGTCATTTTCTGGTTTTAAATTTTATTTCTCCTTTTCATTTTAATACATCATGCATTGTATTTTTACAATTCCTGTGTTTCTGTGGTTTCTTTCTTCCTGTAAACCTATCGAATTATTCTTCTCTGGTTATTTCACTAAACCGCATCCATCTAAGAGAAAGTTTGAAAGTTGATTATTTTTAGATTTGTGCTTTTGAGAGCCCCGTACAGGTTATAGATTTATGATAATGGGGTCTATAGCCTGCTATGGCCCTATACTGTACATCAGTGTGCCTCGGATTTAAAGGGAATCTTCCATCAGAAGTAGACATGATGGTAGATTCCTCCTGCCACCCTCAGCCCTATTCTGTAATTAATTTGTACTGGAACATAATCTGTTTAAAAATGTTATATAAATAATGTGTAAATTTCCTGCAGACATGTACTAGCTTGGCTAGTGTGCCAGGAGCTAAGGCTACTCCTCACCCCAGTAGCATCTGCAGTGCTGCCTCCTTGCGCATCCTTTTCATTCCGGCGCCTGTACACAAGCACCAGACATGCTGCCGGCTTCTATGGAGCTCTGCAGATGAGACGAAGCTTCTTCTCCCGTGCCGACTTGACAGGAGCAGGAGCTACTGTGTACGTGCCCCGGTAGCCAATGCAGGTCATTTATATAGTACTTAGATAAAGTTTAACAGTATTGCAGTGTATTGGAATCTACTGATTTAATCTACCATAAAGAGAAGACTGCATGAAAGTAAATACAGAGGGTTCACTGCACAGTACAAGCCACTCAAAAGCACCAAGGCTATATTGGACTTTGCTAAAGAAACATCTAGAAAAACCAGCACTGTTCTGGAAGAACATTCTTTGGACAGATGAAACCCAAAATCTACCTGTACCAGAATGATGGATAGAAAAATATATGGCATAGGCATGGTACAGCTCATGATCCAAAGCATAGCACATGATCTGTGATGGCTGCCAGTGGCACTGGGTCACTAGAGTTTATGGCTGATGTGAGAGAGGGTTTCGCCATGTAGCAGTAATCCTGGTTTGCGTCTAAAAGGGCACAAATAATTATGTAAAAACACTACATACGTAGGAAAAACAATGAGCCAAAAATACAAAGACAAATGCGTGCAAAAGAAAGATTCAATAAAGGCACTAAGAGAGCACAGGGAAGGAAAAGATAATTAACCCAACTTTGCCCTCAAATCCAGCCATAGTGATTGTCAATCTGTACTATGAAACACGGCCCAATGACTAAAACATAAAGCCAAAGTTTATTAACCCCTTAACGACTTTGCCCTTTTTGGTTTTTTCACTTCCATTTTTCACTCCCCACCTTCAAAAATCTATAACTTGTTTATTTTTCCACAAAAAGAGCTCTGTGACGGCTTATTTTTTTGGCGTAACAAATTGCACTTCAAAGGGACGGTATTTAATATTCCATGCCGTGTACTTGGCAGCGGGAAAAAAATTCCAAATGCAGTGGAAATGGTGAAATACAGCATATGCGTCGTTTTCTTGTGGGCTTGGATTTTATGGCTTTCACTGTGCGCCCCAAATGACATGTCTACTTTATTCTTTGGGTCGATTCCAAATTTGTATAGGTTTTATAATGTTTTCATACATCTACAAAATTTAAAACCTCCTGTACAAAAAATTCTTCTTGCACTAATAACTTTTTCATACTTTGGTGTACAGAGATGTGGGTGGTGTCATTTTTTGCGCCTTTTGATGGCGTTTTCATTGCTATAATTTTTAGGACTGTGCGATCTTTTGATTACTTTTTGATTTTTTTAAATATTTTTCAAAATGGCAAAAAAGGGCCATTTTCGACTTTGGGCGCTATTTTCCACTACGAGGTAAAACGCAGTGAAAAACCGTTATTATATTTTGATCAGGCATTTTCGGACAATATCTAATGTGTTTATGATTTTTACTGTTTATTTATATTTATATCAGTTCTAGGGAAAGGGGGGTGATTAGAATTTTTAGGTTTTATTATAATTTTTTAAACTTTTTTTTTTAATTTTTACTTTTTCTATTTTTCAGACTCCATTGGGTACATTAACCCTAGGTTGTCTGAGCGATCCTATCATATATTGCCATACTACAATATGGCAGTACAGTATTTTTCAGACTATAAGGCGCACCATCAATAAATGCCTGCTAAAATGTCTAGGTTTATATATTAGAAGGCGCACCTGATTATAAGGATGAATGACCAGCAGGTAGCAGACCTGTACAGAGTTCAAGGCAGCTGTTGTCTGTAAGTAAGGTTCGTATATGGAGATTTTACTCCCCATTCATTACAATGTGCTGATAGCACATTGTAATGAATGAGTTAAAACGAAGTAGTCTTGGGTCTTCGGAAGACCCAAGGCTACCATGGCGACAGACCGCCATTTCTGATGACGTCACAATCCGCGACAAGATGGCGGTGCCCATGCGCCATTGCCGGCGTCGATCTTCGGGAAAACAACCGCGATATGCAATATGCAGCAAAGACTTACCGGCTATGGAGAGGGCTCGGCCTGCGAGCCCTCTCCATGCACTGGGACCCGGAATTTCCTCGAGTGGTCAAGTCAGTCGCCTGATATCAACCCAATTGAGCCACATTTCACTTGTCAAAAGATTAAAATTAAAGACAGAAAGGCCACAAACAAACAGCAGCTGAAATCTGCTGCAGTGAAACTGTGGCATAGCATTAATAAGAGGAAATAGTCCCTGGTGATGTCAGGCAGTCATTGCCAACAAAAGGGTTCAAAAAATATAAGAAATTAATATTTTATTTACAAATTTAATTTGTCCAATGACTTTTGAGCCCCAAAAATAATATAATAATAATAAATATAATAAACCCACAAAATGAAAGCTGAAAGTCTAAACTTTCAGAATAGTTATGTTCTAAATTCATTGTGGTAATGAACAGAATCAAACTTACAATTACCGGTGAGAAATTACAGATTTTTCTATTTCCTGGAACTACGACAGCACCATAGACCGGAGAGAGGGGTTCCGAGGGACAGGAAACCCTTATAGCTCCACACCTACTTCCATGCCTTTTTTTTGCTATACCTGGGAAATATGAATAAGGTGAGACAACAGAAGGGAACCTTACACAGGAAAAGGCATGGTAATCCTACGACGCAGTCATGGTTCCAGGAAATACAAATTACCGGTGAGTACTTACCAGTTTCCTTCTTCACCACATCAGCACCATACACCAAAGAAAGCAACCTGTGACTGAAAGAAAACTCATGTGCACTTGAGTTACCTTAAAAAAAGGTGGTGAAGACCAGGTTGCCACCTGGCATATCTGACTCAAAGACACATCTCTAAATTCTGCCTAGGAGGAGGAGATCGCTCTAGTGGAGTGAGCCATCATACTTTCTGGTACCGGCAGGGAAGCAGCTGTAATGGCCATTTTGATCCACCTAGAAATAGAAGTTGAAGAGAGGGTTCTACCCCTTTTTCTTCCACCATACAGTACAAATAGGTTATCTGACAGGCCAGCTGAATGAAGACAATCTAAGTACAGGCAGTCCCCGGGTTACATACAAGATAGGGCACGGAGGTTTGTTCTTAAGTTGAATTTGTATGTAAATCGAAACTGCATATTTAATAATTGTAGATCCAGACAAAAAAAAATGTGGACCCCAGTGACAATTGGAGTTTAAAAATTTTTTGCTGTAATGGGACCAAGGATTATCAATAAATCCTTTACTGGCTTCCTACTCTTTGTCAGATTAGGTACTACCATTTCACAAAAACCCTTCTTGAAGATGGTTGATCTCAGGATGTAATATCGTACCCTGAGATGGCAGGTCTGGGGTCTCCGGGTAGATCTATGGATCTGAAACCGAAAGTTCTTTCGAAAGGATTTTTAGGTCTGACCCTTGGACCAGAGATAAGGATGCCTTCTCAGCTTCCCGGATGGCACACAACTCCCTGAAGTTTACTGATTTTTTCCGCCATTTGTGGATCCCAACAACTCCGAAATGCCTGACTCACCAGATGTGCTCCCCAACCCCAGTGACTGGCATCTGTAACTAATGTCACCATTTTCTGTTGTCTCCAAGGAAGACAACAGAAGATTTGTATCTTGAAGCCACCAAAGAAAGGAGTCCGGAACTTCTTGGGGAAGGTTTATTTTCCTGTTAAGACTAGAGTCCTGACCATCCCATTCCTTTAGCATAAACAGCTGCAAGGAGTAGGAAGCTGAGCCCAAGGAACTGCTGGAATCGTCAATGTGAACAGATCTATCAGAGTCATCACTTCCCTTATGGTAGGAGACTGTGTCGATTGCAAATAACAAACAAACAGTCTTCTGGGGTTTTTTCATCTTCTCGTCTGGTAAAAAGGATCTCTGACAGGAAGAGTCCAGTCAAATCCCTAGGAAGATCTTTGATTTTGTTGGCGTTAGAGATGATTTCTTGATGTTCACAAGCCAACCTAGACGCTTCAATGTCTCCCGAACCCTGGACAATTGTAGGTTTACTGCTACTTCGGGCTCAACAAGAAGTCGTTGAGATATGCAACAAAGGTCCCTAGTTCCTTCCCGATATAAGAAGCCATCTCGGAGACTAGTTTTGTTAAACTCTTGGGGCTACTGCTACCCCAAAAGGTAATGCTTCAAACTGGAGGTGTACTAAGGTTCCTCTTATCCATATGGCTACTGTCAGATACACCTGTGACTCTGGGTGAAGCGGGACATGATACCCTGTTTCCCCGAAAATAAGACAGTGTCTTATATTAATTTTTGCTCCTAAAGAGGCGCTAGGTCTTATTTTCAGGGGATGTTTTATTTTTCCATGAACAAGAATTTACATTTATCGTTGAACAAAAAACAACTTCTCTAACCTCCTTATGACTCTCCAAACTCTGAATTTCATGCTGTATTTCTTGTGACTCCATTTCTACTAGAATCATTGGTCCCAATCTCTCATTATTAGTAAAAGCACTTTCCATAGATGACCCTTCTTATCCTGGTAGCTGCTGGTATCACATTTGCAGCACAACAGCTGGTGATTTCAGTCCATGAATTCCTCCCCATGTCACAACCTTCTGCAGCATCTAAAAGATTTACTAATACTAATGTGTGTGTGGGAGGGGGGGGGGGGGCTGCTGCAATGGCTGCCGCTAGGTCTTATTTTCAGGGGAGGTCTTATATTTCTAAGCCTGAACAAAATTGTACTAGGTCTTATTTTCGGGGGATGTCTTATTTTAGGGGAAACAGGGTAGTAGGCATCGGAAAGGTCTATTGCTGCCATGTAGCAATCTGGATAAAGAAGATTTATAGTAGTCTTGAGGCTTTAGATTTATTATAGTTCTTAGAGAACCATCCGACCATACCAAGCCTTTCTCTTGCAAAGGAACTTCCTTCAATACATTCTCGGTTAGAAGAGATGCTATCTCTGTTTCCATAGCTTCTCGGGCTGATTTCATGGCGATCTTGAATCGTGGTGGGGGCATTAACTTGACAATCAACTTGAGAATATCTCTGATGATGCTTAAGACCTATTTGCTTCCTGAGATCCGTTCCCATTCTTTTATACACCTTAAAAGCCTCCACCCACTGGGCCTCTGGCATCATTTTTGTTCTGGTTTTTTTTCTTGACGAGAGGATCGCCTAAACATGAAACCTTTGCGTCTTTTAGTACTTTTCCAATCAGATTCCTTTCTTCCTGATGATCTGTAATTCGGATTGAACCTACAGAAGGAACAAAAAAAAAAAAAAAACCTGTCTTGAGAGGTGGAGCCTGGAAATCAGTTTTTGCGTTCTGGGGCCTTCTTGTCGAATGTTGCACCAAACAAGAATTCACCTTCACATGGAATGTTACAGAGGTAATTATTTGAGGCCAAATCACCATTCCATCATTTAAGCCATAGTGCTTATGGTTGAGTTGGTAACGGCTGAGGACCTGGCTGATATTCTGAGCACATGTACTGAAGCATTTGCCAGAAATGCTGCGGCTTTCTGAGCTGTAGTGACTGCAATATTCAGTTTAAAAGCTGAGAAGGAAGATTCCCAGGCCTTATGCAGGAACCCATCTGCTCTTTTTCCATAGGGTCTATTCAAACCCCTGAATCTTCGAAAGGCAGCGCAGCTTTTTTAGACACCTTAGATATATATATATATCCACTTTAGAGGCCTTGTCCCAGTGCTCTACATCTTTATAAGTAAAGGGATATTTTCTTTTGACTGCTCTGGATACAAAGACTTTCTTCTACTTTTATGAGGGAGGGAATACTTTCCTTTTTCTCTCCACTAATCCCTGTAACATGACATCATGTACTGATCTTTGTTCTTTTTCATCTTCTAGTTGCATAGTGGCTTACAATCTTAATTAGATGTTCCACATCCTAAGCAGGGAAGAACGACCTCCCTGACTCATCTTCATCCTCGGAAAATAGTATCCATCACTGAGTTAGTATCTAATACATTCAACTTTCTAGAGGTCCTAACTGTTCTTCGCTTCTCCTGCTGTATGAGCATGGATTCTAAAAGGGCTACATGGTCCTGAACATGAATCCTGAATACATGATTCACATGTCGGTTTAGAATAGGTAGACTTTCCCCACAAACTCTCCATTATCAATATTCTTTTCCTTCCTAGATGCTTTCTTACAAGGGGGCTCCCTCTAGAAAACATACAACGTAATTCATTATCAGACCAGTTATAAACCCCACATGATTGTGAATTACAAAAAAAAAAAATGTATTGATCCAGGACAACCCCTTTAACATGCAATAAACGTATGTGGCAGCAGTTTTATACAACATATAAAGAGTTATACACGCAACATCACGTAATCCCCAACTGGAAGGAGACAACTTTCAGGGACTACCACAAACAATGAGAATGGGTGTCCCTTGTAATCCCAAATAAATGGAGAGGCTTGTCATTTATGTGCATGGGACTGCGGGAGACACGTTATTCTTTTGGAGGTACAGAAATTTCAAGTTCTTGTGATCAGTGGGATTATCATTTTATTCCCATACCTGTGGATGGGGATGACTTGATGGAACCAGAATACCACTTTAACTAAATAATAACTCCTGGATGAAGAGATAGTTCTCATCCAAAAATTCAACTTTATTTGTTACAAAATGGTTCCCAGGGAATTAAAATGCAATGCTAGTAGTTGTAGAATCAAGTTTAAGAAACTTGTGGTAATTTAAGTCAATATAAATATTTCAAAAGCGTCTTAGATGCAAAATATTCTTAAAAGTAAAATTTAACATCACATATTCCCCTAAACCAGTAAGCTAAACAATGAGATGCGTATCTCTTGCCAGATTGTTAGTAAAGCTATACCTTTAACCACATTCAATCCATTTCCACACATTAGAATGTCATCTGTTAAATCCGTGTTTTCTTCCATATTAATATTACACAATAGGCTTCACCAGAAGCAGTATTCAGAGACAGACAGCACAGAGTTCTACAATAGCTTTAATAATCATCTCCTCTGCTCACAACTTCCTTGCAGGTCGGGCGCAATAGTATGGTGTGCTCAAATTGTGCTGTGTAAGAGCCTTTGATGTCACAGAGTGGTGGGTAGGGGTCTACTATGCCCAAATCACACAGGTTCTTTAGTGCCATCAAGTATTTACTCTCTCCAAGACGATCTAGCCATCTGCGGCAAAAAGCAAGAGTGCCAAAATTCTCGTTGACAACATTCAACAAGTGTTTTGCTCGAGGAAGCCTGGAAATCAAGGAAATGGAAAGTCAGCAACATGACCAATGCACATATCCACCTCCTGGCGACTGTTATCCCCAGCTGTCCAACAGAGGATAATGGACCATAGTGGGACATAGAGGGGCATTTCTCCATTCAAATTGGGCAAAAAACACATTGGGTGAAATTTATCAGAAGTGTCTAAAGGTAAAACTTAGCTGCCCAGGGAAACCATCAGAGCTCAGATTCCAAAGCCGAGCTCTGATTGATTGCCATAGACAACTAGAACAGTTCTGCTCTCAGACACTTCTGATATACACTCACTGGCCACTTTATTAGGTACACCATGCTAGTAACGGGTTGGACCCCCTTTTGCCTTCAGAACTGCCTCAATTCTTCGTGGCATAGATTCAACAAGGTGCTGGAGGCATTCCTCAGAGATTTTGGTCCATATTGACATGATGGCATCACACAGTTGCCACAGATTTGTTGGCTGCACATCCATGATGCGAATCTCCCGTTCCACCACATCCCAAAGATGCTCTATTGCAGTGATGGCTAACCTATGGCACTGGTGCCAGAGGTGGCACTCTGAGCCCTTTCTGTCGGCACTCAGGCCCTCACCAGAGATAACTCCAGGTATCTTCTTGCAGTCCCAGACAGCCCAGGACTTGCTGTGCACAGAGCTATTTTAAAGTGACAGCGCTACCTGGGACTACTGGAGGAATGGGAAGGTGTAGACAGATCTGGATTATCATTGTAGCTACTGCTCCGGCCTGGACAATTCTTCCTGTCTATGGGACCCCTGGAGGGAAGCTACAATAATCATCCAAATTTCTTCTATTTTCTGCTTTATTGGTGTCCTCAGGGGGCAATGAAAGCTGTGACAGAGAAGGGAGTATAAATCACAAATGAAATTTATGTGTTGGCACTTTGCGATAAATAAGTGGGTCTTGGTTGTAGTTTGGGCACTCGGTCTCTAAAAGGTTCGCCATCACTGCTCTATTGGATTGAGATCTGGTGACTGTGGAGGCCATTTGAGTACAGTGAACTCATTGTCATGTTCAAGAAACCAGTCTGAGATGATTCCAGCTTTATGACATGGCGCATTATCCTGCTGAAAGTAGCCATCAGATGTTGGGTACATTGTGGTCATAAAGGGATGGACATGGTCAGCAACAATACTCAGGTAGGCTGTGGCGTTGCAACGATGCTCAATTGGTACCAAGGGGCCCAAAGAGTGCCAAGAAAATATTCCCCACACCATGACACCACCACCAGCCTGAACCGTTGATACAGGGCAGGATGGATCCATGCTTTCATGTTGTCCAATTTCGATGAGCTTGTGCAAATTGTAGCCTCAGTTTCCTGTTCTTAGCTGAAAGGAGTGGCACCCGGTGTGGTCTTCTGCTGCTGTAGCCCATCTGCCTCAAAGTTCGACGTACTGTGCGTTCAGAGATGCTCTTCTGCCTACCTTGGTTGTAACGGGTGGCGATTTGAGTCACTGTTGCCTTTCTATCAGCTCGAACCAGTCTGCCTATTCTCCTCTGACCTCTGGCATCAACAAGGCATTTCCGCCCACAGAACTGCCGCTCACTGGATGTTTTTTCTTTTTCGGACCATTCTCTGTAAACCCTAGAGATGGTTGTGCGTGAAAATCCCAGTAGATCAGCAGTTTCTGAAATACTCAGACCAGCCCTTCTGGCACCAACAACCATGCCACATTCAAAGGCACAAAATCACCTTTCTTCCCCATACTGATGCTCAGTTTGAACTGCAGGAGATTGTCTTGACCATGTCTACATGCATAAATGCACTGAGTTGCCGCCATGTGATTGGCTGATTAGAAATGAAGTGTTAACGAGCAGTTGGACAGGTGTACCTAATAAAGTGGCCAGTGAGTGTATATCCCCTTTTTTCTTTCTTGATGGGCTATAGATGTTGACAAGTGTTGCTTCATACTTTACCTAATTGGCACATGTCCAACATCAAAGTTTTTCATGTAGTGAGAACATTCCATATCATCGTGAACAACTCCCTTTCCAGTGCTGCCGAAGGTTTCTATCGCATACACTTCGCCTTCCTGAATGGTATAAATCACACATAAAAACTCAAAATACTTAGATACATTACATGTTGACGTATCATTCAAGGGTACGGTTTTACTCAGCAACTACCTCCATTCTTGTTGCTTCACCTCCTTTCACAATGGGCACAGTTTTTCCACCATGTATTCTATAAGGTCCAATGGAATGGCCATTCAAATTCCGTATAGGTTTTACTGGAATCATGAATCAAAAAACAAAATAAACAATCACATGAATTTTACCAAGTGTATTTAGAGACTTTCATTCACTGTTAGAATTAAATAAATGAAGCCTCTGTTTAACAAACCACTCACCTTGATATGTCTTGCCATCAATTTCAACCTCATATGACTCCATAACTTCTTGGACAGCTTCACCAACATCGCACAGGCGCACATCAATACCAGAACACTAAAGAAAAATATCCTTGGGTTAAAAGTTGGGGGTCCAAAATATAACGTAAACTTGTATTATTGCAAAGTCTTCATCACTGAAAGTACTTTTTTCCCTGCAATACAGATATACTGAGGACATACGACAGACAGGGATCTTCTAGCTATGGTTATTCCGGATGTCCTTTCCAGCAGGATACCAGTCTCTTGATATTGGGAGATGATAATGAGCTTTATCACCTGCTTAAAGGGAACCTGTCACCAGGAGACCCATTTTTAGCACTCCCCCAGTCCCCACAGAGCATAGTATATAAACAGCCAAAAGAGTTTTTGTTTAAAAAAGCTTTTACAGAAAAAAAAAAAAAAAAAAAAAAGATATGTTATACATTACCTTACAATACCATGTGCTGTGTGACTAGGCACTAGGCACCTGGGAGTGACTGTAAAGGAGCAGTTTCCCCCCACCCTTGGGAAACTGCTCCTCCATGTGTCCTTTTCAAATATATAAATAACTCCCCTCACTCGGGATTGGCAGTAGAGGAGCAGGGAGTGTCTAAGCCAAGTGATGGGTGTTTACATATATTTGAAAAGTACATAAAGAGGAGCGTTTTCCCCAAGGGTGGGGGGACTGCTCCTTTACAGCCACTCCCAGGTGCCTAGTCACATGGTATTGAAAGGTAGTTTATAAAATTTTTTGTTTCTTGTAAAACCTATTTTTTATACAAAAACACTTTGGCAGTGTATGTACTATGCTCTGTGGGGACTGGGGGAGTGCTAAAAATGGGTCTCCTGGTGACAGGTTCCCTTTAACATATATGGAAGTAATTAGGCATCTGCAAAGTCTCTACAGGTTTAAATATTTTTTAGAAATAAAAGGCAGAACAAATGTCATCAACAGTCCCTCCTTTTGCACACAGGATTGAGTTGGGTAACTAATACAATTTAACAAACTATAAGGCCTCATGCAAACGACCGGGTGCTTACCGGAGCCAGAATCAGGGCATAGCACATGGCAAAGTAAAGAAGATGAGAGGCAGATCATGGCGTCTAATGTGGTAGTGTGCATGGGCCTAAGGGAAATACCACAACTTTGTGCTACATTTCCCACATTCAGACTTCTAAAGCATATTGCACCCCTTTACCTACAGCTAAGCCTCATGTACGCCTCTGACGTAATAATAAATATGATTTCCTCTTGCTGGGAGCAGTGTGATTATCCTTCACTCTAAATAAAACCATAATTATACCGACGCTTAAGCTGCATATTCATCTTCCTTATTATAAAATTGTGTGATTGAAGTCTTTCTAATATTCACCAGTAGTTGTAGTGGAATCAATATTTTTGTACCTTTATTCCTGTGTTCGTTGCATCTTTGACAGCTTCTAGCAACTTGTCGTACTTTGGATTGAAAGTTACAGTGAAAGCACAGTCTATTATACGACCTGTGAACACAGAGGGAATATCTTAGTAGATATATCTGCCACTCGGAACATATCAGTTTTCCACTGGATTTACCATTGATATGGGTTCCGAAATCAATTTTGCATACATCATCGTACTGCAGGACTGTGGTATCACCAGCATTGGGAGTGTAGTGGGCTGCACAGTTGTTCAGGGAACAGCCTGTGGGGAAGGCAAGGCCGGCATACAGACCATTCTCCTTAATAAGCTTGCGAGAGCAGTCTTCCAACTTTTCACTAAAAGGTACAAAGATATAGAAGTTAGCAGTTTTATTGTGCTACATAGCTCTGTTTTCCTCTAGTTCACGGGTGTCAAACACTAGGCCCACGGGGCAAATCTGTCCAAGCTCCCTGCCCCCATGCTCTGCTAGTCAGGAATGCGCTTAGGGGTAGGGTAAGTAAAATACTCCCCTTCCCCCGAAGCTACAGCAGTTTTTACTCATCTAACTGGTAGACATGATGATGTCCTCACATCAAGTCTGCTAGCTTCAGAACCGGCGCATACAGCCACCACACACAAGAGAAGACAGACTGCTTTAGGGGAGTGTGGAAAGGTGAGTAAATGTATATCTGGCTCCCACAGAGATACATTACTGGGGGAATTCTGGCTATTTGCTGCAGACGGTGGTGTCTCAGGTTATTTAACAATATGTTTATCTTTGTGGTTGCCCTCAAATGGCTGAATGTAATGGTAATGCTGTATAAATGTAACTACTAAACAGCTTGAGTAGATACTACAGTAATAAAATGACAGCCCTTTTAGAGCAACCAATGGTGAAGAGGCCCCCGGGTGAAAATGAGTTTGACACCCCTGTTCTAGGTCTATTGGGTCAAGTTCTTCATGCACATATCAGATACTACTGTTAAACATCCTTAAATCCCAACATGGGCAATTAAAAAAAAAGGCTACACTTTTTGGCTTGTCCAACGTAGTTTGAATAATTTTAAATGTTCCGTAGCAACCACAGACTGAAGGAACTCACCAAATTTCAATCATGGTCATGCCTGGCTTGATCCAACTCATGACATATTTCCGCACTTGCCGATGAGCCTCAGCAGCTTGTCTAAAGTCTGCCCATATCTCCTCACTGGCCTGGTCCATAGCTTTCTTTTCATCGCTTGTTGTTCTCCATGCACCAGTTCGTCTACAAAAGAGGCATCGTCAGATCATTACAAGTGTCACACGTTCAAAGTCAACAGCATCAGTCACAAACAAACAAATTATGCTACCAGCTGACAAGCAATAAGGCCACCTTCACAAGCCTAGCCGCATTACAGTTAGATACAACAGAAAAGTAACATCAACACACAGCAAAAACTGTACCCAAAATGTCATTCACATAATAGATTTCTGTGTGATGTCCATCTTTCACATAGATTTCACACATCCATGACTAGACAGAAGCCAAAGCTCACACATCACAGACTCAATATGATCAGCTAACTTAAAAACCCCTCTACACATACCCATCTTGAGAAGGGGGATACTCGCATTCCTGTCCTTTAGGGAACACACCATTTGTGTAGAGGTCACAAATCGGAATAGATGGTGGATCAGTTTGACTTTTGGCTACAATAAAAAAAAATAGACATATTCTTCATCATCATTTCTTCAAACCTCATACTTTTGCCTTTATCACACAGTAGCATGATTAAGAGGCGCACAAGGGTGTCAGTCAGGACCCTCAGGACTAAATCTCTGCACTGTGTGTCTATTGATGCCTGCACACCATCAACATAAATACACTGCACTGTATTATACGAGCCATCAGAAAACTGCAGAGCCAGATCTGCATATTTGCAGCTTTCCACTGAAAGCCGAAAAGCTGATGTGCCACGATACGGCATAATATAGGGCAGTGATGGCGAACCTCTCAGACAGAGTGCCCAGACTACAACCAAAAACAGCTTATTTATCCCAAAGTATCAACATTTAAGTACAATTTAAGCAGTAACTTCTTTCTCCTTCTCTGTTATAGCTTTCAATCGTTTCAGTGTCCTGAGACACCAATACAGAAAAAAAAAAAAAAAAAAAGGTGACAAATTCAGGTTCCCCTGAATAGGAAGAATTTTCGGGCCTGGAGCTGCAGCTACAATGATAATCCAGATCTGCCCACACCTTCCCATTCTTCCTGTAGTCTCAGGCAGCACAGAGCGCAGAAAGTCCTGGGCTGTGTGGGAATCCATGAAGATCCTTGTGTCCTCTTTGGTGATGGCTTGGGTGCCCACAGACAGGGCTCCGAGTGCCACATCTGGCACTCGTGCCAGAGGTGCGCCACCACTGATATAGGGCATGCCACCGGCTTGGTCACGGAGCGGCAAGACGTGTGCTCACCGCACCGTGAACAGGTGTCAGAACTCTACATGTACATGTGGCCTCAAGCCCTCATAAAGCTATGTCAATTGAAACCAAGCAAATATTATATAGCCACATTAGTCATTTAGAAAAAAAAAAAAAGCTCAAGGCCACGGTCTACGGATATATTTTTGTTACAAAGCCAAAGATCAACAGTGACGTGAAAGCGGTTTTACAGTTTTAGAAATCCCTTTAAACGATTATGCACTGCAAGGCCAGTTGTATACAAGCACATTCAGCTGGTTAAATTAAAGATCCATAGAGTAAAATAGGGCAGCAACCTGTCTTTTTATAACAAATTTATAACAGAAGATAATGGATGGCCCATTAAAGTCTATGGGGATCAGAACAGATTCTGTTCACCTTCCATTATGGTCTCCTTGAATAGAGAGTATAACGAAAAATCCAGATGAGGGTGTGAACTGGGCCCACGTTTGTTCTGAAACCCTCTCTGTGCTGAACAAATGCCAGTAAATCATGTGCACACACGAGTGAGTTTGTCGGGACATAATGCCACAGATTTACTATTAGTGAGGCAAACAGCATTATGTGCAGTGGGCGACACATTCATGTGGCGGCCGATGCGATTACGCATTGGAACGCACCTTTCTGTGCACAGGATTGTGTTGTTACATGCATAGTGCAGCACAATACTGGCGGAAGTGCTACATAAATACAAGTGCAACCAGTTTGGGCTTGTATTTATGTGAAACCTACGCCAGAATTCTGGCACAGACTGTACAAGCAGCCTAAGCCATAAATACATTTACATACATCCTTTCTTCTTCTTCTTCTTTTTCTTCTTCTTCCCACCTGCACCATCTCCATCTGCTTCAACATCTGGAATAGAACAGAGAAGAATTGCTACAATCGCCAAACACGGAATATGGTGTCTCTGTGAGAAGATATTCGGAGTAATCTTACAGCAGAAATGGCCATCATTGGGGCAACTCACCATCGTCGTCCTCCTCCTTGGCGTCCAGGGTTTGCTTCTCCAGCTGTTTTGTCACCTCCTCGATCACAGGGGCAGCAGCTCCGGCCTCTTTCTCACCTTCTTGTCCTACAAATATATAAAGGGAAGAAGGCAAGTCCCTACCGGATCACTGTGTAAGGAGAACTACCCTACACCCTGTACCCCAACCTATTAATGCATCCATATGCACTCACCGGTCCGCAAAAGGACATGAAATAAGTGTATATTCACATCATCTGCATTTAGACACTAAATGTCCTCTAGTGAGAATTCGCTACGGCTTTTGATTTCTAAAACCGCATTACCACAGGACTAGGCAGTGTGAATCCACCCCGATACATCAGTGGCAGCGTAATGACAGTTTCCATATGATCGCTGAGACCTGTGCACACATCGCGGTAACACAACTACGAAAACCGCTGTGATGAGCGGCTACACCCGGGCCGGGCTGGAGCTGTCACCGGCACGTGTCCTCTCCTACCTGCTTTACTCTTCTTCTTCTTCTTTTTCTTCTTCTTCCCCGCTCCGCCGTCCCCCGCAGCCGCCGCCACGTCCTCCTCCTCCAGCTCTCCATTCACGTGCAGATGCCCGTTCTCCAACCCGGGGACCTCCGGAGGAACTACGACGCCCGCCATCTTACCAGAGAGGGAAGGCCCGTCAGCTGCGCAAGCGCCTGTCTTGTGCGTAGCGCAGCAGGGTCGGCGCGATGCATGCCGGTATACGGCTGGAGGACTGGAGCTTCCATCATTTGTCTGCAGGGGGCGCTGTGTTATCATTACTATTAGTACGGGAATAAATCAGACAAGAAAATCCCTGAAGATGAAAGATCTCGCATGCCCTCTGCCCCCTGCATGTCCTGTCTCTTGTCCCTGCCCTGTCATCACCTCTCCTGCCCACTCCTCTCCCCTGCTTTGCTCTCTTTCCTCTCCTGTCCCCTTCTCTCTTTCCAGTGGCGTCTTCTGTCCCCTGTCCTGTCTTCTCTTGTCCTCTTCACTGCCCATTCATCTCTCCTGTCCCCTGCCCTCTGTCCTGTGAACTTTACTCCTCCCATTTCTTGTCTTGACTGTCAAGATACAGGGGCAGATTTACTAAGAACAGTGCAGTGTGCACTAAATGCAGTTTGCCTGTGCTGTGTGCAGGGGGCGCCAGATCCAGGATTTCTGGTGCACGTTCTTCATGAATCTGGTGCCCCCTGCACAGCTCTGACAAAGTGCACCACTTTTTTTCTGGTACACCTTTAACATGGGGTGTGTAACACAATATGCAAAGTCCAACCCAAACTGGCACACGACCCTAAGTAAATGTGCCCCCATAGTCTTGTGCTTACAAGTATATGTTTTGCTTTATCTGGAAAATCTGATTAGATCAGTTAGAGGGATCCATCAGGATTGCTATCAATACTTACCTCTCAGCTGTCACATCTGCTGTTAAAGATGAACTCTGTCCTCTGTCTTGTGGGTTGTCTTCAGTGTTGTAAATGGAAAATCTGATAGCGAAGTTTAATAAAAATGATCTGCTTTAAAAAAAAGTTTAACTCTAAGTCTGTTGTCCACAAGAAACTCTGGGTGCTTGCAGGATTACCCAAGCTGAACCTTGAAACATAAGCTGAATGGACATGCTGAGTTCAGTTCATTGATTTAAGATTCAGTCCTGGAAATTGCACAAGCACACTACCTTGTGAACAACAGACTTAAAGAGGACCTGTCACCCCAAATTAGTACCCCCATCCAAAAATACCTACTGAATCTATTCCCCGGCCCCTTTCTAATGCTGTCCATTTCAAAGTCCTGGCATTAATCAAACTTTAGTAATTGGCGCTATAGCATATGACACCTAACATACTTGATGTCCGATCGACGGACAAGCAGTCCAGCTTATTCATTAGGGGGCCGTCCAGGCACTCCTCTTCTCCACAGGCCGCCACTCCCCCGGGCTCCAATTGTCACGCTGCGCGCGTGCAGTGGATGCCAGGAGCGTGACGCCAGCAGCGCTTGCGCACTGGATGCCACGATTGCCGGCGTCTAGTGCATATGAAAAGAACTGGTGCCTGGGGGAAAAACGCATGCATTTTTGACAGGTTTTACCAATTATTTTAATTAAAACTGGTCAAAAACTGATGCATTTTCAAAAAACTTGTGCGTTTTTGGATGGACTGCTTAAAAACGGACCAAAAACAGGTTCAAAACGAAATTGAAAAAAAATTTGAAAAATGGCACCACACCTGACCATGGTTTCTGCTGATATGATCAACAGCAAAAACTGCATGTGTGAAACCGGACTAAAAGGGAATCTATCATGGCGATTTGAGACAATAAACCCACTATAAGTCCCTATGAAAGCTGGGGTTTAGTACCCTATAGTATCTCTGTCCATAGCCGCAAATAAAAAACAGACACTTATACATATCTAGAGATGAGTCCGATAAGGAACATCTGACTTATCACTGGTGCTCCTGGCATATATCAATAACCCTTCAGCTCTGAACTGTTATAAAGATTACAGACAGGAAGCAGAAATTCCTTACATCATATATCACCAGGATGCATGAACTGTGGTGAGTGCATGAAATCTGGACAGTGTGTGATGCATATTTTTATGAACACGCAATGCTTGTGTGCCAATGCATCATGTGCTGCCATCCTTAACTATTCTGCATCACATATGTCTTTGGTCTTAAGGTCTGTAGTTTATCAGTGAAGTTTATCAGTGGAGCATGGCCCAACTGATAATACCTCCCAAGGTTCATAGCAGAGAATGAGGGACATGTGCTGCTTGGAAGGTTTTTTTTGCCCTAAGCCACACCTTTTGCTCCCCCCTACCTTCACCAACACACGGTATAATTTCCATCTTAGTGCCCTTCATCTCCCCCTCTTATATATGCCCCCAACTCACCCTCATATTAAATCCCCCTCTTATTGTGCCAACCAAGCAATTCCCTTAATTAATCCCCCCCCCCCAGCAGCTCCCCCTCTCCTTTTGCACCCCACAACAGCTCCCCCTATTATTGTGGCCATAGAGGAAAATCATAAACAGATGCTCACCTTACCCCATTCTCCCAGCAGCATCTCAGGGGTACACCAACAGGGATGTCCTCATTTCTGGTGTATTAAGAAGGTCATTCACATATCTATCATCCTGCTGTAAGGTCTGCAGAACGATACTGTAAAAGGACGCCATAAATTTCAGCCAAACCTAATGTATATCATGAAGTTTATCATATTACCATTAGCACATGAGTAGCTATATTCCTCTGTCGGTTCTTTTATTATCTATGAAGAAAGACTCAATGATCTGAGGACAAGCACTTGATAACAACATGAAAAGCCAGTATGTAATGTAGAAACTAAATCCACCGCCTTGGTTGTCAGCAAATGTAACCAAGCAACCAGCCTTCAAACTCTGCAGGGCAAAGCAGTGTGTGACAGAGCAATGCCTCCTGCTACCGCACATACATCGCCCAACTGCTAAAGCTCTAACCCAAAGTTGGTCTTCTCATGTAAGTTTTATATTTCTTATATATAGTATTAACTTCACTAATTGTCATGGAATGTAAAACAGAAGCATTGTTCATGTAGGTGTTGTACAACTCATGTATGTACAAGGGAGACATTTAGGCAAAAAACATGATGATAATAATAATAATAACAATAATATATAACATTCTAAATCTTGTATTTACCTGAGACCTAAGTGAGATCTCTAGGATCCTGGTTGGCGAGGACTAGCGTGTTTGCTCTCATGTCCGAGATTACTTTGTGACATAAGGGAATTACTAGCTAAGTGAACTTTTTCTCTTTGTTATACCTGAGCATAATAATAAGAATATAATACATAGCTTTGTAATAAGGGTAAAGGAAAAGACGAGGTTAAAATTAAATATTGCATTAAATAATCATTATGAATTATATAAATTTACTCAGTGTGATAAAAAATATAGATTCTATACCACAATATTTGTGGTCTCTAAAATAATTTCGAGTGAACTGAACATGTAATACGGCTGTTTCCAGGCTAACAAGTGTTAACTTCCCAGACTGTAAAATGGCGGTGACTATGTTTCTGTTGTCTGTGATAGACATGTCTAGACTTGCTTCGGATATAGATCCTGTAATGTATTTCCACCTGTACAGGATTTCTGTGCTTCAGGTTAAGAAGTGCAATAAAAAGGCTATTAATGGCTATTGAGGGTTTCCTAGACTATAATGATACAGGCAGTCCCCGGGTTACATACAAGTTAGGGTCTGTAGGTTCGTTCTTAAGTTGAATTTGTATGTAAATCGGAACTGTATATTTTATCATTGTAATCCCAGCCAGAACTTTTTTGGTCCCGTTTTAACAATTGGATTTTAAAAATGTTGGGTTGTCATACGAATCAATATTAACAGTAAACCTTCATTACAGACACCTGTGATAACTGTTACAGCTGATTATTGTAGCCTAGGACTAACGTACAATAAATTACCAATATCAAGAGGTCTGTTTGTAACTAGGGGTCGTCTATAAGTGGAGTGTTCTTAAGTAGGGGACCGCTTGTATATAACTCTGACTTCTGTAGAAGCTCAGGATTGGCTTACAGGTTGGCTGAGAAGGTCAGAGGGATTGTGGAAATGTTAAACTTAACACAACCTCTTTATAACATTATACATGGTTACATCCTATACAGTGCCTTGCAAAAGTATTCGGCCCCCTTAAACTTTTCTACCGTTTGCAACATTTCAGGCTTCAAACATAAAGATATAAAATTGTCATTATTTTGGCGAAGAATCCACAACAAATGAGACACAATTGTCAAGTGGAACTAAATTTATTGTATATTTTAAACTTTTGTAAAAAAAAATAATAAACTAAAAAGTGGGGTGTGCAATATTATTTGGCCCATTTTACTTTCAGTGCAGCAAACTCCTTCCAGAAGTTCAGTGAGGATCTCTGAATGAACCAATGTTGTCCTAAATGACTGATGATAAATATAATCCACCTGTGTGTAATCAAGTCTCCGTATAACTACACCTGCTCTGTCATAGTTTTAGGCTGCATTCACACTACAGTATGGGGGACGTATATACGTCCCCCATACACTTCTATGGGCTCGCGGCGCCCTACGGGAGCAGTACGGTGCAGCACACGTGCGGCACCGTACCGCTCCGTAGCCCGGGAAAAGATAGGACATGTTCTATCTTTTCCCGTATTACGGCGCCGTGCGCCATAACTTGCTATGGAGAGGGGTGGGGGTGAGCGGCACTCTCCTCCTCTCCCCGCGCTGCCGTGTGCCCGCCGTGCTACGGTGTGGCGGGCTCACGGCAGTGTGAATGTAGCCTTAGGGTGATATCACACATGGCGGTTTTAGGCCGTTTTAGGCCTGTTTTTAGTTAGTGCGTTTTCAGATTGTAAAAAACGCATGCGTTTTTGTCAGGTTTTCCAAATGTGCGTTTTTTAAAAACGCCATGTGTGACATCACCCTTAGGCTTCATTTTAACCCCTTAGCGCTCTGCTTAGACGCTGATATATAAATCTAATATTACTTTATGATTCTTACAGTGCCTGTAAGATGGCATCTATGTGCATAGGCTGGCAAAGCTAGTACCCTGCAATCCATCAGTATTGCATGATATTATCATGAAAAAGCAATCAGATGATTGCTTGTTCATGTCTCATTGAGGAACTAGTTAAAAGAAAATGTTATACAATAAAAAATAAATTCATAAAAATGCCCATAAGACCCATAACATATGAAGAGACATATAGAGGCAGATTTATCAAGTTGCCCAGTTCAACCAATTACAGCTCAGCTTTCGTTTTCCCATTGTTCATGAATATTTTAAAGGGAGCTGTGATTGGTTGCTTTGGGCAATTAGGAATATTCTGACTTTCAGACAGCTTGATAAATCTACCCCATAATGCGCAAAAAAAGTCTAAATCATAACACTAACCCCATGTATATATACACTCACCGGCCACTTTATTAGGTACACCATGCTAGTAACGGGTTGGACCCCCTTTTGCCTTCAGAACTGCCTCAATTCTTCGTGGCATAGATTCAACAAGGTGCTGGAAGCATTCCTCAGAGATTTTGGTCCATATTGACATGATGGCATCACACAGTTGCCGCAGATTTGTCGGCTGCACATCCATGATGCGAATCTCCCGTTCCACCACATCCCAAAGATGCTCTATTGGATTGAGATCTGGTGACTGTGGAGGCCATTTGAGTACAGTGAACTCATTGTCATGTTCAAGAAACCAGTCTGAGATGATTCCAGCTTTATGACATTGCGCATTATCCTGCTGAAAGTAGCCATCAGATGTTGGATACATTGTGGTCATAAAGGGATGGACATGGTCAGCAACAATACTCAGGTAGGCTGTGGCGTTGCAACGTTGCTCAATTGGTACCAAGGGGCCCAAAGAGTGCCAAGAAAATATTCCCCACACCATGACACCACCACCACCAGCCTGAACCGTTGAGACAAGGCAGGATGGATCCATGCTTTAATGTTGTTGACGCCAAATTCTGACCCTACCATCCGAATGTCGCAGCAGAAATCGAGACTCATCAGATCAGGCAACGTTTTTCCAATCTTCTACTGTCCAATTTCGATGAGCTTGTGCAAATTGCAGCCTCAGTTTCCTGTTCTCAGCTGAAAGGAGTGGCACCCGGTGTGGTCTTCTGCTGCTGTAGCCCATCTGCCTCAAAGTTCGACATACTGTGCATTCAGAGATGCTCTTCTGCCTACCTCGGTTGTAACAGGTGGCGATTTGAGTCACTGTTGCCTTTCTATCAGCTTGAACCAGTCTGCCCATTCTCCTCTGACCTCTGGCATCAACAAGGCATTTCCGCCCATAGAACTGCCGCTCACTGGATGTTTTTTTCTTTTTCGGACCATTCTCTGTAAACCCTAGAGATGGTTGTGCGTGAAAATCCCAAATTATCACCGCGTCCATAACAACCTGTAGAAAAAAGTAAATAATTATTGAACCCACACAATGAACGCCATAAAAAAACTAATCTGATATTTACTTATTTAATCCCACAAAAAAATGCATTAAAAAGTGATCAAAAAAATGCAAAGTACAGCATGTCCTGCAAAAAAAAAAACATCCACCAGCTCCATAAAAATGTTATGCCACTTGAAAGACTGTGCATGCATATATGATAGATTTTTCCCTAGATTAGGGTTTTATTTGGCAAATTTGGTAACATAAACATAAGAAAAGTATGGTATCCCGGTAATCATATTGACCGACATATTAAAGATATCATTATTATTAGGCTATATGGTGAAAAAGTAAAAAATCCAGTACAGCACTGATGCTTTTCTACTCCTGCCTTGTTCATAAATTTTCAACAATAGAGGATACCAACACCAAATTGATAACACTGGAAAAAAGCATCTCATCCCGCAAAAAAAAACATGCCATCACATGGCCCCAATAACGAAAAAGCAAAAATCTTATAGCTTTCAAAAGGGGCCAATGAGAAAACTAAACTGCAGGGTGCTCCTTCCCTTCTGTGCCAATAAAGCAAGTAACAGCCACATGTGGGGGGTCTCTGTACTCGGGAGAAATTGCAGAACAAATTGTTTTCTCTTTTTATCTTTTGGAAATTACCGACAATATTTGACCATTCTAAATTTCACCTCCATTTTGATTCAATTACTATGAAGATCTCAAGGGGTTAACAATCTTCCTGAAAGCTGTTTCTGATAGTGTGAGGGGTGCAGATCTGAAAATGGGTTCATATATAGGGGTTTTTATTGTTAAATATTAAAAATTTTATTCAATTGTCCCCTAAATAGTGAATTCTGAAAATACGGAAAATGGATATTCGATTTTTAAGCTGCGTGACATCAAAATAAATTATCCAGACATTTTGAAAATTATGAAAATGTAAAGAAAACATATGGGAAATGTTATTCAGCAACTTATTTAGGTGGTCAAATGTATCTGCGTCAAAACACGATGATTTCGAATTTTGATTTTTGTAAATAAAGATAAAACTTATGGCATGTCTGGCCACTGCTGCCAAAATGTGAGGTGGTCGTATCCGAGGAAGCTGATCTCGTTTCTAAGAGAATGGCTACATTTATGAGGAATTATCTTCACACAGGAACATTTTTTTAAATAACATCCAATTGAAGAAATGTTTACATATGGCAAATTAATTAAATTAAATTTAAATGCCCAGATATGAATACCCCTTTAAGTTTTAAACAGACTACATTCTTAAGGGGGTTAAAGCACATAGATGGCATCATGAAAACGAATGAACACACCAGGCAGGTCCACGATAATGTTATGGAGAAGTTTAAAGGAAACCAACCACTTGGAAATGGTCATTATGACCCACACTAACCTGCATATAAGGGGAGCTGAGCTGGTGCAGGCACATATTTTGGTTAAACAAATAACGAAACGGATGGATTATAACTATAGATTCTTAACTTTGCTAATAACCCACTCGGTGCTTGTCTCTACGTCACAGTACTTGGGCATTAGCATGCTACTACTACCACCCTCCTTTCTTCGCTCCTGAAGAAAGCAAGTCACAGCACTTGGGCATTAGCATACTACTACTACCACCCTCCTACCCTCTTTCTTCGCTCCTGAGAGCCACTGACATCACTGAGCCCTCAGGAGCATTAGAGCATGCGCATCACCGGCTCACATGGTGGCTGTACCTGCCGAAGTCTCGTGATAGCACGAGACTTCAGCAACAGTACGCACAACTTCGGCAGTCTCCTCGCCAAAGTCTTGCGATAGCACGCGCAGCCGCCATGTGAGCTGGTCATTGCGCATGCTCTAATTTTCCTGAGGGCTTGCGACGTCATGCCTCCCCTTGTATGCTAATGCCCAAGCGCCATGACGTAGAGACAAGCGCCGAGTGGGTTATAAGCAAAGTTAAGAATCTATAGTTATGATCCATCCGTTTCGTTATTTGTTTAACCAAAATATGTGCCTGCACCAGATAAGCTCCCCTTATGTGCAGGTTAGTGTGGGTCAGAATGACCATTTCGAAGTGGTAAGTTTCCTTTAAAGCCTAAATTTGGATACAAAAAGATTTCACAGAGTTTAAACATCCCGAATATCGATTCACTTCGCAATTGTGTCCCACGTGTTGATTCTTCACAAAAAAATGTAAAATTTTATATCTTTATGTTTGAGGCCTGAAATGTGGCAAAAGGTAGAAAAAGTTCAAGGGGGCCCGAATACTTTCGCAAGGCACTGTATTAATACATCTCCCCTATTAGCTTTAAGTTAGGGAGTTCATCTTTTTACTGGAGGTAATAATGCAGTATTTTGTCTTTTGAGAAGTATCAATGGTTATTTTCCTGCCATCTTTGATTTTAACAATGGGGGTAACCTGAGGCCAATAACGACTTCAGGGATGTGCAATGTGTCTCCTATATAGCATGTATTTAAAAATATCTTATCTATAATATATTTTATAGTGTGCCATAAATCTAATGTCATCCATGATGTTGAAGACAGGACCACTGTATTTCTACGACCAGGTACAGTTCATCCTCATCAAATCCCCAGATTTTTCTGAACATCCCAGAAATACTGTGCCCCAAAGTTATATTCCGGACTGTACCTCACCACCCCCTGGTTGGGTGGGAACCATTGTGTATATCAAATGAATGTAGAAACTTTATAGTTCTTACTTCTGGTCACAACATTAATTTGGGAATGCTACTTTTGTCGTGCCGGAATGAAGGTTCATGTCCTCTTTAGATGTGGCTCTTAATGTGGCCAAAGATTGAAAGCTATTGTTGAGTCTATTGAAGTTGAGTTGCAATGAAGTTTCATTAGCTGCAATGAACACAGTTATCTATGGCTTTACTATGGCAACTAGAGTCGCCTCATAGCCTTAGCTTAAGGGCACGAACGGAGCCGACACCAGAAGCAGTGGCTGTCAGCTGTCTAAAGAATGGGACCGCGTCCTAAAGGCCAAAATAGGCTGAGTCCCATAGGGATTAAACATGTTGGCCCAGAACTGTAAGGAACTTTTAATTGACTTTGTCAGTTCTATTTGATATAAAGATTTACAGTAATGAGAAAATTATACATTCAAATATAAAACATCCTTTTTTTACTGACTGCCTAAAACTGTGCAATCTCCTCCCTGAAACAACTTGTGTTCTATACTCTGTTCATTTCACAATCCATACAGACATACAGATTGTGGAATTTTTCATGAATTATATTGGATCAATAAAGTCATTTTCTACAGTCAATTATAATCCAACATGTACAGGAGGTACATTTATGAATATAATTACAACTAGTCACCACCTCTTTAGTCAAAGGGGAGTGTTTTTTTATATAATAGTCAGAAGTATTTAGGTACAGGTACAAGTATTTAGTCCAACAGATATGTAAAGAAGGTTAAAAGTTCTACTTTACGTACAGTAAATAACGCACAGTAAGCTTCCAGAAGTGGTAACTGATGGCTGAGAACATTTTTACATTTTAGAGATCTTATTTTGCTGGGGGAAGTTTCAGAAATCCATTTAATTTTTCCTACAACAGAAAAGGGACAACGCCTTTTAGTCTACATGGACGTGTGCTAGAGGTTCAAACAATACCCCTTGTTTTTCTATGAGCTCACTATGATGTACTTTCTGTGGGCCCATGCTCCAAATTATAGAGCAGGTCCTATTTTTTCTCCAGTTTGCATCTCAGATAGTCTCCTTGCATGGATGGCAAACAACACTCCACTGGACCATTGTTCGCTTTTTGTCTCTTCTGCGGATTTGGATCTCTGTATTTAAAAAAAATGCATACTGTCCTTTATTTTACAGGATATTAGTTAGTGTCTGTGTTTTCTCCAGTTGTTTTAATTACATTTCAGTTGAAAACACGGAAAGTTAAAAGAACTAAGAAAGTGCCTGAAGAATTACCCTCAGATATGAAGTACATAAACATCAATCCACGTCTGGCAAGCTTTATTAACAGGTATGTATAATATTACTCTGACTGCGCTATGTTGCTCTATTCACACAATGCAGGCATCTATCATTCTGGGTGTAGAATACTAAATATTAAAATATTTTTAGTATGTTAACTCAGTGATTTTACACATTTAGGCCTCTTTATACTGACGTTATGGGGAGGCAAATTTGCGGCCGGATATACGTCCTCATAGACGCCTTTGGTGCCCAGACTCGGTACGGAGAGCAAACGCGTGTCACCATACCGCATGCTTTATCTTTCCCCATATGCACGACTGGGCACAAGGCATCCCTATGGAAAGGGGAGGATTGAGCAGCGCTCATCCCTATGCCTCTCCAGCCAAACATGTGCTATGACCAGGTCCCAACCTGGGTTTGTGTGAAAGTAGTCTTACTGTAATGTTTCTGGAATTTCTTTATGAGAAGATATAACTTTTTTATGTTTTACACCAGCCTAAACAAGAATAAAAAAGGCGTTTCTGCAGAAAAAAAACAAGTGACATCTCCTAAAGAAGACAAGACACATAAGGAAAAGTTTGCAGTGCTACCAGACATTGGTGGACCGACCTTTGTTAAGAGTGGTGGAGACAACCATAACCAGAAACACAATCAAGCCATAAATGATGAGGACCAATTTATGAACCCATTTGATGATTATAAATATGTTGCTCCCACCTTACTTTATGAGCTTGGGAAGCTATTGCATTTCTTCTCACAATATGAGATTGTTTTCCCTCAAGGTTTGGTGAATGTGCTGAACTACAGTTGGCAAGAGCTCATTGAAGGTGCAGTGTACCCCAAAAAGCAGTGCCAATCAATAACTCCTAAAAGGGTAGGAGACACAAGTGCACAAATACCTGCAGAGGAGAATGACTACAAAGCATCTGTCAATCTGGAAAGTGTAGACAATATCAAGAATAATAAAAATAAAGCCAACACTACACTAATGGAGGGCAGCAAGGAGAAAGCTGGCCAAGAACCTAGCCATACTAGGCCTACAGGAAACAAATGTATGTCAATGCAAGTATAGCAGACTTAATGGGGTACATTTACTAAGAGTCGCCCGGAGCACTTTTGTCAGACTGTTCACGTTCTTTATGGCTAAAACGGCTTGCACCCTTTTGTAGCGCAGCTGTGCTGGCTTCAATGCAACATAAATCAGGGAGCGTGCCAACGGACAGTCTGACCGACTCGGATCAAGCGCCGTATTTAACTTTCAAATTGTGTCGCACGCCCATGTTGAATGTGCACTACAAAAAAGATAGTGAACTCTGTTGGACCAGTGGGGGAAATGACAGATTCATGCTTTCTTGTGCACAATCTTAGTGAATCACTGCACGCAGCATTGTAGATGGACAATTCACTTTTAGAGCACTCCAGTGACCTTCTAAGTAAATGTGCCCCAATGTTGTTATTGAGTTGTCTAATTCTACAGACCATTTTCAATTTGCTGTTTATCAGAGTAAGCTTAATCTTAATGGTTCTGCAGTTGGGAGCTATTTTTGGTGGCGGTGGTGGAATAATACTATGTTGATACTGCCAAAAGTAAAATGAAACACAGCCAGTCACCAACTGAAATTTGGAGACATCCCTGGTTTCAGTAGTCTGCCACTGTGGATTTCTGGGTGGCTCCTAGCACTGTACAATAATTGGACCACCGCATGCTATATGAAAAAGTTGGGAACGGTCTGCTCCACAAGTCTCCTTTTCAGGACATTTACCACCAGGATGAAGGATTGTAAACTGAGCACACTTACATGCTAGTGTGTGCCTCCTCTGTCAGGATCTTCTCTTTTTTTAGTTTCTTAGAATGTTGTTCTTACAAAAAATGGTTTTAAAAGTTATGCAAATGAGTCTTAAGGACTCCATGCTCCATCCATTTCAATGAGCCTGGAGCCCCCCATGCTCATTTGCATAATTTTTAAAACCTATTTTCCTAAAAACAGGTGTTTAAGAAGCTAAAAGGGCCCTTGCCAAAGGGGACACACACCAGTATGTAACTATGCTTGGTTTACAATCCTTCATCCTGGTGGCAGATTTCAGCACTCACAGACTTGTGTTCTTTTGCAACCAATGTCATCATGGTTGGATCTAAAATCACTCTAAGCTGACCTGCACAAAAACGCATGCGTTTGCGACCCATGTGTCATAGGCGTGTGACATGCACTCACACTCCAATGACAGTAGAAAGTTTTGCGGCTCAGGCAGTTGTCTTACTCATGTGCCTGCGTGTTTGGGCCCATAGAATACATACGTTTGTTTGTGTGCTACAATGGGTAGCACACGGACAAAAGCAATGCTCATGTGCAAGGAGCCTTTTTATCTAATAGTAATGTTTTATAGTCTGCACCATTTGCGGTATATTTGCCTTTATATTTACAGATACTGTACACTGTTTATTTCTTTTATTTTTGTCTAGCTCCTCAAAACTTTGCAGCCCATTCACCAGTTACCATCAGTTTCTCATTGTCATCTAGAGCGTGTGAAGACAAAGGTAGACTATTATCTTCCTTAGACCTTGATGATGACTTCAGTAATAATTATTCTCCTTAATTATAATTATCTTCCGGGATCAAACCTCACACCCCGTACACCCTCATGTATATATGCTAAAGGGAGTCACTCTATTAAAAAAGCAATTGAGTTAGTCACCTTAAAATGCATTAATAATCTGTATTTCTTGGAAGCATATCTTTAAAGTCCTATTGGTGCTCTTTAACATCTTGCCTAGAACACCTCATGATCATGAATCATGCACACCATCCACAATTCCCTCTTTTGCTGATGCAAAAGTTAAGTAGTTTTGTAGTTCTGCTAAACTGATAACAGAAAGGAGTCATCATGGAGCAATGATTTCTTCTCATTTTCTCTCTGAAATTATTTCTCCAGTTGAGTCCAAGGTGGCTCAAGGCACCAGTATGTGTCTCCTTCCCATTAACTATTTTTTTCTTCATATTTTGGTTTAGGATGGGCTTCACAAACAAATGAATCCCAATCTGAGGATATTGAGTGGAAAGGCTTGATATCCTGGGCCCTGGAGAGACTGCAACTTGCACAGATCCAAATGTAAGAACCACTTTACAATACATGAAATAGTAACTGTCATTAATACGCACTACTACTTCCATTACGTAGGGTATTCTAGGACTTCACATTGCAAACATAAAGTGGGTACTGGGTTTAATTAGACCCATCAGCTCTGATTATTTTATTTAAATTAAGTGCTAGTGCTCGAGAGGGAGTTACATACCCCTTCTCCTCCACATCCCTGCTCCCGCAGCTCTCCCCCCTCCCACTATCTGGAAATATAGCAGCAGCACAGTGAAGATACTTACTGCTGCCAGCAGCCCTCAGAATGCCTCTGGTGAGGCTTCCGGAGCTCTTGTATTTCATTTTGATTAAAATGAAGATTCTTTTATAAGTAAAGTAATGGCATTTTTATAATTACTAAATAAATAGTATATTTCCTTGAGTGCCACCATACATTTGTATTGTAAAGACATGATTTCTTTTATGTTGATGTAATGGATATTTACATTTTTACAGAAACAAAGAGTTGTCATTGTTACAGGAGAAAGGATTCTGTAGACCAGTTATCCTCCGACATTATGAAAGTACTAAAAAAGATTCAATAATAAAGCTAAAGAAGCACATAAAGCCTTCAATATTTATGCTGACAAATGGAAAACCACATATCCCGAATATAATACGAGAAAATTCTTCTCTGCGCAAACTCCATTACGCTCTCATTGATGGTTCAGCAATGGTTTAGTATCCTTTAAGTGTGAACATAGTTCTAATGAGCAATATCCAATGTTTTGTTTGCAAAATGACTGTAAAAAATAAAGCGCAAAAGAGGAACATTGAAATAGATCTGTTAAAATGTGAGGTCTTTGTTCTGCCATAAATTACACTGGTAAAAATTAAGAGAGGGCACTGAAGACATATTCTTACATATCAGAGGTTAGTTACTCAGGCTTTGATTGTCCCGCGGGTGAACAGATGGAACCACCTCTGTGCTCCTGAGTAAAGGTGGACCAAAGGACGTGGACGTTTTTTGACTGAGTCCATATATCAAATCTATTTACAAAAAAGGCATATAAGCCTCACTGAAACTCATTTGTCAACTAAAACTTCACTTTTATTAAACACTTTTAAGAGCAATATGTAATTTCCAAAAGAAAGGGTTTTTTTGGTATGGACCGTTTCTATGCTTAGTTAAAATTATGCAGGCCGTTGTGGAGACTTCTTTGTGTGGTTCAGAGTGCTCACACTGCAATTGGGCAGCAGTGTCCTGAGGTCTTAGTACCTGGATAATGTCTCCTAACAGTAGATATCAATCTATATTGCTGTTTCCAGCACTATGAGATTGTAACAATAGTACTTGTTTTGTAAACAGTTAGTATCAAAGTTCTGACTTCCAGCAGCAGGTGTCAATCTTGTACTGCTAGTTTAAGCACTGTGAGGTTGTGACAATATTGTAACTGTTGCTAAATAGATATAGTATCAATATCAACTAATTGGTACTTCATCTCATGTGCTCCACTGGTACTTTAGTAACACCTGAGTGAAGTTGGCCCCCCCACCTTGTTCAAATCAAACAAAATTGGTGTCAAACGTTTGTGCTACGTTTGTGCTGGTTTGTGCAGCAAAAATTTTTGTTTGTGCCGCTATCGTTTTTAAGATTTTAATGAAAGTTTCCAGAGGTCATCAGAGGTCAACCAGCCCCCCCCCCCACATTGCCCAAACCAAACAAAGCTGGTGCCAATCAATTCTGCTATGTTTGTGCTGGTTTGTGCTGCTCAAATTTTTGTTTGTGCTGCTTTTGTTTTGAATATGTAAACAAAAAATGAAAGGTTCAAGCAGCCCCCCCACATTAACCGAATCAAACAAAATTGGTGTCAAACGTTAGTGCTACGTTTGTGCTGGTTTGTGCAGCAAAAATTTTCGTTTGTGCCGTTATCATTTTTAATATATTCATACTTTTTTCCAGAGGTCATCAGAGTTCATTTCTTCCAAAGTACATTGTGTTTGCTAGCTCCCCCTGGTGATCAAACCAGGGAAGTGTCACTAGGTTTGTTTTTTACCAGTGCATCCTAAACTCCTTTAACCCCTTAACGCTCTGCGCCGTAGCTCTACGGCGCAGAGGTATAAGGGATGTATGAAGAGGGCTCACGGGCTGAGTCCTCTTCATACAGAGGTGGGGGTTTTTGCATTTTGCACAAAACCCCCACCGCTAATAACCGCGGTCGGTGCTTGCACCGATCGCGGCTATTAACCCTCTAAACGCCGCCCGCAAAGTCGCGGGCGGCGTTTAAAAGACGGCGGCGCGTGGGCGCCGCCATCTTTTTTTCGATCGCCACGCCCCCGAACGTCATCGGGGGGCGGCGATCGGTTACCATGGTAGCCTCGGGTCTTCTCTTGACACGAGGCTACATGGTTTATGCAGGTTCGTTACAATGAGCCAGTGGCTCATTGTAATGTAAGACCTGCAAAAACGCCATATATTGCAATACTGTAGTATTGCAGTATATGGTAGGAGCGATCTGATCATCTAGGGTTAATGTACCCTAGATGGTCTAAAAAATAGTGAAAAAAAAAAGAAAAAAAAAAGTTTAAAAAATAAAAAAAATTAATAAAATATTAAAAGTTCAAATCACCCCCCTTTCCCTAGAACGGATATAAAACATAACAAACAGTAAAAATCACAGACATATTAGGTATCGCCGCGTCCCAAAATGCCCGATCTATCAAAATATAAAAACGGTTACGGCCGGCGGTGACCTCCGAGGCGGGAAATGGCGCCCAAATGTCCGAAATGCGACTTTTACACCTTTTTACATAACATAAAAAATGAAATAAAAAATGATCAAAATATCGCACAGACCTCAAAATGGTAGCAATGAAAACGTCGCCTCATTTCGCAAAAAATTACCCCTCACACATTTCCGTGCGCCAAAGTATGAAAAAGTTATTAGCGTCAGAAGATGGCAAAAAATTTTTTTTCTTTTTTGTACACATTCGTTTAATTTTTGAAAATGTATTAAAACACAATAAAACCTATATAAATTTGGTATCACCGCGATCGCACCGAACCAAAGAATAAAGTAGGCGTGTTATTTGGAGCGAAGAGTGAAAGTCGTAAAAACTGAGCCCACAAGAACGTGACGCACGTGCCGTTTTTTTTCAATTTTTCCACATTTGGAATTTTTTTTCAGCTTCGCAGTACACGGCATGTTAAAATAAATAACATTACGGGAAAGTAAAATTTGTTACGCACAAAATAAGCCCTCACACAGGTCTGTACACGTAAAAATGAAAAAGTTATGGATTTTTGAAGTTGGAGAGCAAGAAATTAGCCGAAAAACCCTCCGTCCTTAAGGGGTTAACCTATGTAAACACCTGAACATACCTTAAAAATGATAGCGGCACAAATGAAATTTTTTGCTGCACAAACCAGCACAAACGTAGCACTAACGTTTGACACCAGTTTTGTTGGATTCGGTTAATGTGGGGGGGCTAGTTGAACTTTTGAACTTTAATTTTTTTGTTCATTTATTCAAAACAAAAGCAGCACAAACCAAAAATTGAGCAGCACAAACCAGCACAAACGTAGCAGACCTCTGACCTCTGATGACCTCTGGAAACTTTCATGAATATCTTAAAAAATGATAGCGGCACAAACGAAAATTTCTGCTGCACAAACCAGCACAAACGCAGCACAAACGTTTGACACCAATTTTGTTTGATTTGGACAAGGTGGGGGGGCCAACTTCACTCAGGTTTTAGTAACTCATATAGTGGCTCTATTTGACAGTTAACGTCACTGTCAACGAGCCCAGCATTTAGATTGGATGTATCCACAGTGTTGGTACCGGGACCTCTATTAAGCCTCAGTTCGGTACTGTTGTGCCATGTAGGTTATACTATTCTTTCCCTTGCCAACACACACTCATAATTGATTCCACACACCACTTTGCCTGCTATCTAAAAACTTGTTCCACACTAAGGCCCCCCCCCCCCCCCCCCGACATATTTCGCCACATACGTGGTGTCCTCAGGGGTGACGGGGCTAGAGCTAGAGCTATAAAACTGACCGGTCACCTGCCTCAAAATCACGTTACAGAAATCACTTATCACATATATGCCATGCTAACACAACATAGACTTATCTTAGCAAGCATGATGACTTCAGAATGATTGAACGTCTTCCATTAACTCTTGGTATATTTATCCTTCTGGACACCTGGCTGTGTGTCAGAGCTACTCTGGCTTGTCTTGTGGAGGGTTTTATACAAATATATTTTCCTTGGAGCAGAGCATACTGGGCACATTCACTCCATTTGGACATGGCAGCATTCATTCTTCTGAAAGGTTAGTACTGGATTATTTTTATACTCAGACTCAGCTTTATCAGACCACATTTGTACATAATCTAGTCTACAGCAGTATATACTGCATTGTTATACATATTTGTTCATGTAACGTATATAGCTTAAAGGGTTGAATTGGTTTATCAATTTGTGATGTTGGTTTTAATATATTGTAGCAACATTTTTCTCCTTCAATACAACCAAGATGGAGGAGTGCTGAATAATAAAGAGGGAGAGACAATAAAGGAATGGGACTGGCCTAAAAAAGGCAAACTTGCTGAACCCTTCACAGTGCAGGTAATATAACCATTCAGTTACAAGGTAAGTCTAAATAAAGGGCTTGGCATTTGTCTCTGTAGGCAGGCTCATACCAGGATGACTGTCAGTCATCAAGAAGGACAACCCACTGGACTCCTAAATATGGAAAAAGCAGAGAATTACCATTTATCTGTTTATTATTTATCAGTTTACTATAAGATTTAGTCATAAAAAAAAAGAAAAATATATTTTACACTGATTAAAAATTCCCTGGTGGTCTCACACATATCTATACAACATACATACAAGCACAGGAGTATTGAATATACATACACTGGATACGCTGGATCCTCCTGACTTCAGACTATAGGATACAGGTACCTCATGTGTAATTCCTAGGGCTGCATACAATTGTCTCATGGACCGTCATAGGTGGTCAAAGACCTTCTTTATCTTTTGAAGTGGGGGCAGTCATCTCATGCTTGGAGCTGTGGTCTCCATGGTTGTGTGCATGATCCTATAGAAGTAAATGGGGATGTGTGAACATTGCTAGCACACGTCCCTATTTCACATTCGTGTGCAAGGGGCCTTATAATCTAAAAGTATGGCAAATTAATAAATGACAAGTTAAAGGACATCTACCACCAGATTACTAATGGTAGACTGTACTCTTATGCATGCTCGTTACATCTCGTTTCCAGCTAACTCTAGGACTCCCATATTACTGAGAAAACTACTTTATAAAAATATGTAAATGAGACGCCCGTTATGCTCAGACAGAGGGTGACATCTGTCAGCTGTCTGGAAATCTCATGCATGTGCAAGAGCTTCTCTCTTGCGCACCCCACAGGTTACTAGTTCGACTGTGCAAGTAGACAGAGGGGTGAATAATAATCAGGGGGGCATAAATATGGAACAGAAAAAAATTAGGGTGCAGCCATTCCCCTGATACAAAAAGGTTGGGGAACATGGCCCTAGAGGTATCGAGAATACATAAGAGGACAGAATACCACCAGTAATCTGGTGGTAAATGTCCTTTAAAGTGAACCCTCTTTCACAAAAAATATATATCACTATCAATATCTACTCAGTGCTATTGTCTTCTTCTCTAGGTAAATGAACATGTCTCTGTTAGGATTGCTGGCCAGTATGCTATAAGCATAATATTCAGATGGCAACATGAGACCATACGTTTATTTGTCTCGCCCATCCCGGATGTTCCTCCTCCACAGATGGAAGATTTGGTAAGCTTAAATAAATACAGGAGGAGGCTTCTTGGGCTCATTGCTTGATATATAACATATTATTCTGTTTGTTAAAGGGGCAGCTTATGACAAGTGAGAATTTCTCCTCAAAAACCGCAAGAGAAATTGCTAAGACAAACAAAAAGAAAGCAAAAGATAAAGATGCAAAGAAGAGTCCAAAGAAAACTGTAAGTGAAATTATGATTTCCTATGTAGATGGGACTCTTGCAGCAGAAGTTTTTTTAGCATAGTCTAGTCACTATATTAGCTCTGCCGTCATGATGCAGTACATTAATGTCTGACCATAATGGTTAAAGGACACCTGTCATCAGGTCTGTGTCACTAGTCCTGTCACCACTACCTGTTGGAGCAGCTCACAAGGATCCCATCCCAGGCTTTATCTAGTTATTTCATACATTAATCATTGTAAAATCATCTATTCTTTATCATATAAATGAGGCTGGTCACATGGTCAGAGGCAGTGATGTCACTCCTGTTAGCCCTCCCCTCTCCTCCCCCTGCTCATGTCTGTGTGTAATGTATAGTAAAGCATGGCTAGTGTGTGTGCTGCATCTGCTGACATGCTGTGTCCTCCTAATATACAGGTGAGAGACACAGACATCAGCTACACATGAATCTGACATGTTCTGCTGTAACATGGCTGCTGCATGGAGCTGCTGTATCTCTCCTAAACACACACACATGCACACACAGGCTGCAGGGGGCGTGGCCACCAGCACCAGGAAGCACATCATAATACAGCCTCACATCATTATACAGGCTGTCAGTCATGCACTGGGGTGTGGCTGTGCCTCCCACTCATGAATAGAGTGGACAGCTTGAATATGCTAATGCTTCATTGGACATTTCACAGGTCATTTGCATACAGCTTTAGGACCTCATTGCTTAGGTTTACAGGCATGTAGAGGGACAATGAAGGGATAGAGGCAATGCTCTCTAATGGCAGTTTATGAAAATATATTTAGTTTAGGGGGGTTATTTTGCATGACGGGTTCTCTTTAACCTTAGGTTTAGGATATAAAAACTGTTTTGTGTCTGTATTTTACAATACATTTTTATTGTATACAGAGAAAAATGGCCATAGATAAAATTAAATTTTTTTTAAAATACTGCCATGACAATATAGCAATTTTTACATAAAACATGCTACATATCTAATATAATAAACACATATTTTATGCTAGCTATAACACCTCTGCAATAGTGTTATAAATATGCCCCCCAAAGCACTTGTGACCGCCTCCCTGGAAGCTTCCCCTCTCCCACTGTTTGCAGAAATCTTGCGGCATCACAGAGCTTATACTACCTGCTGCCACAACATTTCCGGTGCAGAGAGAAGGTGGGGTGAAGCACCAAGGGAGGGTTTGACAAGTGCTTTGGGAGGCATGAAAGAGCCAGAGCCTTGGAGACCGGAAGGGCTTTGGTGACGCCCACTCCCTGAAGTAAATAAAACAATTGTCCTAAGGGCATATATAAGACAAATGAATAGCAATTTATTATTAGTGCGTAGCAATAATTTTACGGATCAGATTATTTTTTGGAAACATTTCAAAACATGGTTAGGAATTCTAATGTCCAAACAAAAGTGGAACAATATTCCCACTTATGTGTGGGTTAGAGAACATGTTACCCCTGTGTCACCTTCTGCCTGACAGATGTATGTGTCATTGTCATTGACAGATTCTATTACTGTCTTCTTGTTCTTGTGAGATACATTATTGATGACAGCTTTGTCTTTTGTAGAACTGTTGTCTTATAGAACAATTCTTTTCATGACACGAGCCACATCTAAAAGGATAACTTTTGCTGTCATTCTATTGCAGACTACTTTCTTAGGTGCCATACAAACAATGTCAGGTTAGAACTTTATACTCTAAAAAAACCTGTGCAGTATATGCTAGCAAAGTAAAACAACTAACAAATAGTGTACATGATAGATAGAAATATGTGATTATCAATTACTTAAACCTCTCACATTTTGTTTTTAAAGGAGTTCTCTGGTCATAGCAAGTTAGGCCCTAAGTTACCGATTGGTGGGAGTCTCAGTGATGGGACCCCCACAGCTCACAAGGGTGCAGTTGCCCATGCGCCGACTTCTCTGTTAATCTCTACGACACTGGTAGAGATAGATGGGTGCAACGGCAGTTTAATGGACTTGTTCTCAAGATCTATGGGGTCCCATTACTGAGACCCCCACTGATCAACAAGATAAACCCTATCTTGTGGATAGGGTTTAACTTGATATGATCCGAGAACCCATTTAAGTGATTGTTTTAGGGTTTTATAACATGTATAAAATGACAAGCTCATGTCGGAAGGAAATCAGTGGCACATACAAGTTACTTTTTTGCTAAAATGCTATTTGGCTTGCTCCTCGCTTCGAAACGTTTTTCATACTTTACTTTGTTATGGTGCTTATTGCCATTGCATAGTCATAGTCAAGTTTTTTAATTAAATGTGAACTTTACCACCAATGATTTCTCACCAAATTTTTATTTTTCTAAATTAGACAATTTTAACAGAGCTGGTAAAAACATTTGTAATTCCTGAGGATCATATTAGTCCTTTAAATGACTTCAATGCAGCTACAGAGCTCAGGAAACTTCACAGAAAAATCCGAAATATTGTAGATGACTGGATGGAGCATTACCGCTTGGCTTCAGGTAAGGACTTGTTCTTACTGAAATCTTTAAAGGGAAAGAACTGTATCTTGTGTGATCATTAAAGGGAACCTGTCAGCAGAAATTGACCAAATAAACCACAGTATGTTGTGATGCAGCTGAATACCTTATAGATCATGTTTATTTCATTGAAATTAAGTTCCAGCACAGGCTTACTTGTGGTCTTTAAAAAGAATTCTTTATTCGTGACACAATGTTCAGTACATCGGGTAAAAACACACAGGAAACGATCAATGCGTTTCAGCTAACAAGCCTCAGTCATGATCAAGACTAAGGCCTGTTAGCCTAAACGCATTGATCACTTACTTGTGTTTTTACCCAATGTATTGAACTCTGTGTCAAGAATAAAGAATTATTTTTAAAGACTACAAAAAGCCTGTGCTGGAACTTTTATATTTCAATTACTTACTGCTTCTGCCTTGGGCGTTCCGAAACGCGGCTCTTTGGTCTTCTATCAGGTGGAGTATTGCTGAGCTGACCTGTGTATTTGATTCAGATGTTTATTTCATGGTCCAGTGGGGTGGCATCATCCAGAAAATTAAATTTGAAGTGAGTATAAATTTGTTGTATAAAGTAATGGAGGCAGAGATTTTAACACTGAATTTAAGCTCTTTCTTTCTCAGAATGATGCCTTCATTTTAATTGATGGTCCTCCACCCAAAGAAATCACTAACCAAATCTACAGGGGTGGAGGCGTATCGAGGCAAGGAGAGCTTGACTTCTGTGTGAAACTCTCCGCCTCCTTGACTTTATACAACCAATTTACATCTCACTTTAAAGTTGATTTTGTGGGTGATGGAACCATGCTGGGCCAAAGAAACATGATCTGGAAGGTGGAAAGCTGCTAAATAACATACTGGTAATCGTTTATTAATCCAATTTCTGATTACAGGTTCTCTTTAATATAACTCAAGTTCGGGAAAGATCATATCAAGGAATTTGACTGCAATGTAGTCTTGACCATACTACTCAGTGGTTTCTCTGGTGATATCAGCTTATCTATGGGGGTCCTATCATTGGAAGATTTTATTGTTTCCCAGAGACCCACATCACATTTTAATCCAGAGACACCAGTACATAATTTATAATGTTTATTACATAATTTCAGTTTAGTTTGGTTAGTTTAGTTTGTATGCATGAATAGTAATGACATCAATATGTTTTTTTTTGCAAATGCCTAATTGTGTGCTTTGTTGTACATATATAAATATATATATGTGTGTTTGTATATATATGTAGTGTGATTTTGCAGGTATCGATTCACCACATATTCAGAAAATGTCTGATGCACCTCCAAAAATGTCAAGAAAAAGGAAAGTCCAGTCTGCTGCTGCATTGCCTGCTGCATCACCTGTTGTAAAGTCGCAGCCTGTCACAGAATCAGAAGTTGAGAGTGCACTACAAAAACAAAGTTCCCTGCTGTATGGCCGCTTTCTATCAGCCCCTGCACATCCCCACAGTATGAGATGGGATATGTCACTGAGCTCTGCTTCACCCAGGTATGGAAACATTTTAAACCCAATGAAAACCTGAAAGAGTAAAGAGCATGTGATTTGGCCCATAAGACCCACTATAGTGAATAAGGGTGCATCACAGTAATAGACTAAACAAGAGAGCTGAGAAATCTGCAGCACAGACAAGTCACATGTTGTTTTTTGAAATGCATCCAAACCAAAGCCCAGCCTCTGTGTCTACCCCAGGATTTTGTCAGGGTGCAAGGTACGTTATAACACACAATTATATTGTAATGCAAATGCTTAGAAAAGGCAGAAAGACATATTTGCACTTTAGGTGTGATGGGCTTCTACAACGTGTCTTTAGCGAAAATAAGATCCCTTGTGACAGATTCCCTTTAATGAGATCCATGGTCTCTGTCACACCATTTTATTATATGGGGATTATATGAGGAGGAGGTGAGAGGTCACAATATGAGGGGGAGGTGAGAGGTCACAATATGAGGGGGAGATGAGAGAAGCCAAAATATGATGGGGAGATGAAAGGAGGCTACAATATGAGGGGAAGATGAGAGGAGGCCTCAATATGAGGGGGAAAGGAGAGATGGCCACACTATAAGGTGGAGATCAGGGACCACAGTATGAGGAGGAAATGAGAGGACACAAAATGAGGGGGAGATGAGTGTAGCCACAATATAAGGGGGATATGAAAGTTCACAATATCAGGGGAAGATGAGAGGGGCGACAATATGAGGAGGAGATGAGAGGTCACAATTTCAGGGGGAGATGAGGGGCCACAATATGAGGGGAAGGTGAGAGGTCACAATATGAGGGGGGAAGAGAGGAGGCCACAATATGAGGGGGAGGTGAGAGGTGAGAGGTCACAATATGAGGTGAGATGAGAGAAGGCCACTATTTGAGGGGGAGATGAAGGGCCACAATAGGATATTACAAAGGGACTGATTGATTTCAATAGGTCCTACCTAATGCTGGACCTTACATCCACGTTCACAAGATGGAATTACTTTAAAAAGTTCACTCTGTTTGTAATGGCTCTATATAATGTATGCGTTTCACTTTTTGAATTGAATTACTGAAAAAAAAAAAATCTTTTTTCTGATATTCTAATTTATTGAGATGCATCTGTAGACAGCTGTTGCATGTTCTTCCATATAACTAACCAAATGATTGCTGGTTTTGTACTTTTTTATCAATTCGTTTTTCTTGGTGTTTCATGTTCCAGACCTTCATCTTTTGCAAGCATGAAAAGGGAACAAACTGCTGAAGCAAATTTGAGTAGAAATATAGATGAATTAAGTGTTAGGAGATCAGGGTAAGTAGCCCAAAATTCACCTAATCTTACAATTATTTATTTGTGTTTGTAGTGAATAGCTACTAGTAAGGCTTATAATGCACAGTATAATATGTGTATTGTATATTTATTCATGAATAGGTACATTTATTGGCCTTGTTGCAAATAAATGTAGATTATTCTTTAAATAACATGACTTTTCAACCAACAGAAATAACCATTTTCTTATTTCATGTCTGCATTTTATCTTTTCATTTGTTTTTTGTAAAAATCCTATAGGACCCATGCAAGTCCTTCTGCTCCGCGAATGTCTTTAGAACAAGAGCCAGAGAAACTTTGGCAGAGCTCACATTGCACCTGCCCTGTTGTCTTACAAAAAGTGTTGCTGGGTGAAGAAAGCAGTTTCTGTAGGTGTAGTAGTCATCAGATTCCCTATGTGACAGACTTGGAGTTTGACCAACTGATAAACAATACCTCATCCTTGGAGCAAGTCATTGTAGTGTGTGTTGTGTCATCCCTGCGCTCTGACATTATTGGGATGCTAGACCAGGTATATGAAAAGAGGAACCGCTATAGAAGTATGCCATGCATGCAGGTAAGCTGCTCAAATAAATTGTAAATGGCAGCAATATATGGTGTGAATTCTGTCATAGGAGATTCATTAACTGCAGTTTTTTTTAAGTATACTACTTATCCAGGGGTATTTTATATACATATCTTATCTCCTATATTATATACAAACTTCTTGTTTAAAGGGAACCTGTCACTTAAACTAAACCACACTAACTAAACATATCTTTGAATATTGTTGTTCCCCATGCCTGAAAAGTTCTGTTTGTAACTTTGACACACCATCTATGCAAATGACCCCATGTGAGTCCAATTATCATCTTTCCTCTGAGCTTTGTCCAACATATTCATGTCCTTTCTGCTTAGCCACACCTCCTCATTCTCCTCGCTGAAGACAATTCCTAAAGAGAGGAGTGAGCTGAGTTAGCCTCTCTCTCAATATCCTCACTCACCCCTTCCTCTGGAATTCTCTTCAGGGAGTCACACACTAAATTATGTAGTAGAGCTGAGTTCACTGAGCTTAAGAGAAAGCAGGCGCCATTTCAATCAGGAAGCTGAGCTAGAAGAACACGAATATGCATAAATGGTGAGCCAACTGTACTAATGAACGGTGGAACTTCTCAGGCATGGAGAGGAAGAATATAGGGATAGTTATATTGCTGTATAATAGCAGTTGTAAAAGATATGTTTAGTTATTTTGAGTTAGTTTAACTGACATGTTCCTTTTAAATTGTGAAGGCTTTGTTTTTGTTGTAATTGCATAGAAATACAGATAGTTTCTGTGGTTATACAGTTCATATGCCTGTATACTTGATATAATATGTGTTACAGAACCGGTTGGATTCTTTCCGTCTATTAAAGTATGACATCAGCACATGCAGTATTGTCACAGATCAGAAACAACCTTTGCTGGTCCAGAGACACAATGTGGCTCCGGGAATGATCTTGGTAAGTATACAGTTTTATTTGTATATCCTATGTATATGTTATATGTAATATATATATATATATATATATATATATATATATATATATAGTATAATAATCTTTATATAGCACCATCGTGTTACATAGCAATTTACCTTCAAAACTTTTGATAAAAATATGTACCCAATTTTTAGGACTGAACTGCTACATAATGGGGCACATTTACTTACATTTACTCACACTTACTTCCATTCGCGTTCCAGCGGCGGCTTCTCCGACAAGCGTTCGGGTCTTCCGGCGATTCAAGAAGGTCCTGCGCCCGATGTCCTCCAGGTGTCGCTGCTGCGCCGAGGTCCGCCGAGGTGCGTTGGAGTTCACTGATCTCTTCCTGGTGCATGTAAGTATGGCGCGTGCGACCAATTTTTAAATACAGCGGTTTTCCGACAGCTGCGCCCCCCGATTTCCGTCGCATGCAACCCGGCTCGATTGCACCAAAATCCGATTGCGCGCGCCAAAATCCCAGTGGAATTCAGCGCAAAACGGAAAAAATACCAAAACCCAACGGAAAAACGTGAATCGGGCCGTTAATAAATGTGCCCCAATGTATATCATCTACTGAAGTATAGGGGGCACATACAGTGTATGAATGAACTCTGGATGGCAGTGCAGTCCTTCATCAGTCACAGCCAGCTCAGCAGCCATGATTATGGAGCCAGCATGTAGAGCTGTGTTCTTCGATTTCCTTTTATGTACTTTAATTGCTTTGCAATGTTTTCCTATTGTTTCTGTTTACCAACGCCTTTTCATGGTCCATATAAAATGTAGGTTGTGTTTACTAAGCCTTTGTTAATTCACATTATGTGTCCTCAGTACTGTTTTGATGGACACTGCATAGCTATTTTTTACACTTTTATGTGCGTACCACGTTTGTATATGAAATTCACAGACTATATAAGCTGCCATAAATTCACAGGCTCATCACATAGAGTGAGCACACTGCATACTTCAGTGAGGGAACTAATGTTTGGATGTCATCCAGCAGAAATTGTCTTGGAAACTTTGTTGACTATGGGCGGAGAAAAGAGGTTTAGCTGTGTTGACCTTGTTTGCAGTCCCATTGTGGTCAACTTGCATTGTTAAGACCTAGTTCAAGCAAGGATACATATAAAAAATGGCATAGAAATTGAAAAATAATCACTTAAGCAGCAAGGAGTGCTAATATATTGTCTGATACCTGTAGTTGTGTACAGCAAGTTTCTTGATTTAATATAATTTAATAAGGGTCAATGGAGGCAACCATGGGGATCCAGTTGGTTTGTGTGACCACATTTTCCAGCACCATATTGAGTTTTGATGATGTCAGTTCTAGTCTGACCACATTTTATGAATACTGTCCTGTATTTCATATATGCTGTGATTTAGGGCTTATTCAGATCGGCGTGTCCACTGCACTTCTGCAAAAAACGCCTAGCAATAAACAGACTGCATACAGATGCGTTTTTTTTTTTGGGCGTGCCCCCATTCACTTCTATGGAGGTTCATGGTCTGCATGTGAGAAAAAAAATAGTGAATGCTACCATTTTTTCTCACTGTCCGTACATACCTAAACATAATGGCTATGTGAACATATCAAGTTCTAACATCATTGATTGGGAGCAGGAAAATAAATACAACGGTCCTGACTTAATTGTAACAACACCCATTAATAGATAGAATAGAAGGTTCGGCATGTCGTTCAGCCCAGTGGTTTGAGGATTGGTACTGAAAATCCCACCAATGCACAGAGTGACAGCCTAAAATCTAAAGCCAGTTGCCCATGAGTGTGTTTGGTCATACAGATTCGCTTTGTGCACTTGAAAGATTTACCGGACCAAGCCCAGAGTCACGGACATGGTGAATGTGCCCAATAGAAGCCTATGGGGCCATGAGGTAGCCACAGTTTTTGGTAGAAGCTAAGGTAGGATCAAATAACCTTTCTCTGTAAAATGCAGACTTAGTAAAATTTCCTGTGATGTTGTCCACTCCACTGTTGGCAGACAATGTAAGGACTCTACATAGATTTATTTATTTAACCATTTATCCCAGAGATATTCAGCCCTTGTGACAGATATTATTATATTATTATTATTTATTTCCTGTTTTTTTTCCCCCCAGATGTATATTTGTGGCAGGCTGGTGTTTGCAAACTATATTTTTAATGGATACAGCAGATCAATCAAAGACCTTCTGAAACAGATCATAAAATCTCGGAGCGACTACAAAACAGGATGCTATTTACCTAAAGATTTCAAATTTAGGTAGTAATCATTTCTTCAAGTAATATCTTATGCCGTATTCATTCTGAAAAACTCCCTATAATGTAATGTGCTGTGCTACACACACTGAGCATGTGACAATGGTTTAGGGTTATATCTTTATAGATTTGTATGTTATCTATATGAGTTATATTATGACAGTGCGGCAGATGTCTGATATTCATACAATGAAGGGTATGTTTTTCCAATGTGTGCCTCTTTACCTTGTATACTATAGTCATCTGTCCTTTGGCTTGCTGCAAAAGGTATTGTTTAAGAAGTGCAAAGATCAGAGATGTTGCATCTTGACCTGGAGGTATCTAATATTGCCTATGGTAGAGTCACAATGTGGCTCAAAGTGAAAGACAGCAGGTGGCACATTACTCCAGTCATCCATAGATCACAGTGACTGAAATCTCAATTACATCAATACGTACTCAGCTTGTTATATTGTCCCCACTAAGACAACAGCTTTGTGCTACCCGTGGTGTGTACAGCCTGGAATGCTTTGTGCGCTACCAGATGTTTAATGTAGTTTGTACTTGTAAGTGTGTTCACACTGCTAGGAGAAGAATGACATGCAAATAATACTATTAGCTCTTGAATATGTCAACCACTTCCTAAGATTCATTCCATGAACCCATAGAAATACATGGGACTTGTGCTATCCCTTGAAAGAATAACTAGTACATGGTTGTGTGCATATAGCCTTTCATACAGAGCCGGAATAAGATTGGTGGGGGCCCCTGGGCCAAAAATTCTGGTGGAGGCCCCTACTGAATATAGCATACATACACGTCCTCCTGCTAATTATCCACTATCTCCCAGTAATACATCTATTACAGCCCCCCCCCCCCAGTAATACAGAACATTTATATACAGCTGCCTCTGCCCCAGTAATACATCTATATACAGAAGCCAACTCCCCAGTAATTTGTACATCTATATACAGCCGCCTCACCACCCAGTAATACATCTATATACAGCCTCCCCATCCATAACACATCTATATACAGCCGCCAAACCTGTCCCGGAATACATCTATGTACAGCCGCCAACCAGCCAGTAACACATCTATATACAGCTGCCTAACCCCCAATAGTACATCTATAGAGCTGTCTCTCCCCCAAATAATACATATATATATATATATATAAACCTGCCCACTGCTCAGTACACCCACCTTCTTCCCAGTACACCAGCCCTCTGCCCAACACAGGTAGCCCCTGCCCAGTACAGCTAGCCCCTGCCCCTGCATCTATATCCATCTTCAAATAAAATAATAACATTGAACTCACCTTTCCCCGTTCCCCCATGCGCGCTGAGCCCCTTCTCTCCTGGCGCAGATGGTGCAGTGTGTGATGACACTTCTCCGCATGCATTAGCACACCAACATCCTGTGAGCTCTGTGGACTGACAGAGCAGAGAACGTATTGCTCCCTGCTCTGCCATAGACAGAACTACTGAGAGCCGCATCTGGATCAGGACATATAATGGGCGATTCGGACAGCCGTGCAACAGCCTGAATTGCCTGAATTTGGTGGGGGCGTCTTTAAGGGCAAAGTGGTGGAGGCCCTGCTTACAGGGATAGGTGTGTTAGCTGAGCTAATCCTGAAAGACAGATTGTGTTCAGTCACAGGCCACATGTACACAAGATATGTATGTGTGATGGTGGAAGAATAGTCAGCAGGCATTTGTCTGTATTGTAGAGGACATGGACTTGGAGACTTGCAGAGACTCCAAATGCAGATTTCAGAACAAAAAATAATGATTTCAACTGGCCCAATCCTTTTTTCTTAAGGGGTCTAGTAGCAGATTATTCTATTTCCTTAATAAAAACATGTTGCACCATTGAACTGAGCAAGTATGCATATGTTGAAGTTGGGAATACTATCTGGTGTTCAAAATAATGTTTGCCATATGTGGCATGAACTTACCCATAGTCTACATTAAGACATCTAGCATATATAGAACAGGAGGTATGTATTTAGGATCAAGAATAATATTTCTTCCAGGAAGGAGAAGCAGAAGCAGAAGCACCTTATCTAACATTTGCTTATGGGAAATGTTTTATTTATCTATTCCTCGATGTATAGTCCCCATCTTTTGTTAGGCCACTGGCTGTACAACAGATACTGTGAATATCATGTAGATGTCCCCATGTAATGGAATATTAATTTTATAAAGACACGTGGAGTATTCATCTTTTGATATAACTGGAACAAGTATTGAGCAAGTCTCTCCAAGGTATTGTAAATTGTAGACACTGTTATTTCTGTATATATAGATGCATAATCAGTTCACCTCATTGTAACTGATTCTAATTTAATGTGAATGGTTATATCTGGAACAAGCAGGCTTAGGAAGAAGTATTTATAGAAATTACACTTAAGATTGCTCAAGTGACAGCAGCGCTAAGGATATTCATCAGTCTAGTCAGAAGTGACTGAATCATATGGCACGAGTTTAACTTCTGTCTTGTCCTCTTACCACAGGTTGCTCCATGAAATAAGCAAAAATCAGCAGTAAAATGCACAAACATGAAGCAGGATAAAACAGTGTCCTGAAATATCACAAACTGCATTCTGATGGAAGCTATACATGAGTGAAGAAATCTTAATATTATAAATGTTATTTTTATTTTTAAAGGAGCTTGTCATGAGCATTTAGCCCACAAACTGTAAGCAACCTGTTATCCAGGATAGTATCAGAACCGCAAGTATCTCCTTCTATATCCTGAGCGATTCAGCATTACACTACGAACTTTGAACTTTACATACAAATGACCTAGGGAGTTACTGGGGTGAAAAAAAATCTTATAAGCCTTACCCCTCCTGGTCTGTGGGCCCAAATCCTCATGACAGATTCCCTTTAAAATAGACAATTTGTATGTAATTTACTTGTCTTGTCATGCACAGTACATGATGTCTTTGGGGAATGGGTCAATATGGGGCTAACCGGTCATCATAATAGAAAAAGAATCAAGTATTTTAAGACATTTTCCGGCGTCAAAATCTCAGCAGGAATTTTTTGTCCACTTCAGCTTGTGCGTCGCATTAATACACAGTTATACATGGCATTACAGACATGTCATGTTAACTTTATTGCAAAACCACAGTATATGCAGAAGTTTAAATGATAAAAGCAAAGACTGTGACATAAAATTATAACATTATATCTCATGTATTATTTGTGTTATGGTGACACCTTGTCAAACTGGGCCGTACCTTCACTGTACCTCCCTGCTCATTTCTATTCTACACTGAAAATCAATTAAATAAAGTGTTTTTTCTCATATTTGGTAGCCATTTAATATTTACTCCAGCCAATCAATGGTTTCTATTGCCCATACTTTACATGGATTGTGCCCAAAAATCAGAATTTTATATGGTTGGAATTTTAAATTGAAGGTAAACCTCTTCCATTTTTCTTTCTCAAACTATCCCCTACCCTGTTATTTCCAGTCCCACATAGGAATTTTAACATCTTGTACCCCCATTTGAAGGTAGTGGTGGTCTAGCATATCTGCTTCTACTCTTTTCCCCTTTATGGCACTGCTGTCGCTAGGCAAGCATCCAGTTTGATTATACTGTATCCTGGTGTGCCATAGTAGATTGGCAGCACATGATCTACATTATATTCAGGCATAAGTACAAGAGTGTTTGAGAGGATCCTAATGAGCAAACTCCAACAGATCTACAACTTAAGGAGCAGTTGTCTTAGTTGGACACCAACTTCAAGGTTACGGTAGACCTTCTGCAACTCATGTATGACTTCAGCACGCCTCTATACAGGAAGTCTGTCAGCATTTTCTTTCATTGGTAATCATTGAAGGTGCATAAGCTACAAGTAAGATGACATATTGGACTCATAAGCAGGGGCGTAACTACAATGGTAGCAGCCATAGCAGCTCCTATGGGGCCCACATTGTCATGGGGCCCCCTAATCCCACCTGACATACTAAAACATGGAGGATGTGCACCATTATATACATATTATACTGCACAACTTACAGCATAATATGTATATAACAGGTCGCACCTTTCACACTACACAATATGAATCGGCAGCTCAGATAAGAAATTATAGCAAAATGACAGACTTAAGTCTAACCTAACAACAAATTTTGTACTTTTGTGTGTAGGCAATAAAACATGGTAATCCCTCATCTTTGGGTTATATAGATATCTGGTCACAAAAATAAACACTGTACATGATAATATATGAAGGCACCAACAGCCATATACCATGTAAGTAAGATATGTGAATAATGGGAGCATTACTGGTCTGAACAAGAAATAATAATGTATTGATCTCCGGTTTCCTCATTCTGTCTGCAGACAGGAAGCATTTTTACAGCTTGCCAGCTCAGCCTTTATACACACGTGTAAGTCAGCTATGACATGTACAATGGTTACTCAATGTTAGTTTCTACTTCCTCCGTCACTGGCACTTTAAGATCATAGTAGGTCAGGGGAACCACATAGTGAAATATTTGCTCTGCATGACTAGCATCAACTTTATATTGTGCAATGAGGGATCTCACATGATATCATGTCTTCACATTGTGATGGCATACTTGCATGATTTTACAAATACATAACGACAAAGTATTTCAACGCTTAGGGTGATGCCACACATGGCGTTTTCGGGCCATTTTTAAGCATGCGTTTTCAGTCCGTTTAAAAATGCAGCAGTTTTTTACCTTTTTTTTACCGTTTACCATGCGTATGGCTGCTTACAACCTGTTTATCTATTAAGATAATTGGGGAAAAATGGACAAAAACTGATCCTTTTTAAAAAAAAACGGATGGGTTTTAAAATGCACGTGTTTTTAAACAGACTAAAAACTCCATGTGTGGCATCACCCATAGGCCGGTGACAGAGGGGTCAATTAAACTTTAAAACTCATTTTTTTATTACTATTATTTCTATTAACTCTGGAGGGTCTAATCACTACTACCGTATATAAGTTGACCCGATTATAAGCCGAGGTCCCTAATTTTGCCACAAATAACTGGGAAACGTATTGACACGAATATAAGCCTAGGGTGGGAAATGCATTGGTCACAGCCTCCTCCAGTAATGAAATTAGTATTGGGAAAACTAAAGAACTAGTTATTGATTTTAGTTATTGAAAAAGAGTGATTTCTGTCTTGCTGTCTGCACAGATGAGCTTGTATTCGAGCAAGTCTCTAAATATAAGTACTTGGGGGGGGGATCTATGTAGATGTGAAATTTGAATGGCACTTTCATGTTAATCAACAGGTGAAGAAATTTCAAAGCAGGTTGTACTTCTTGCGCTCTCTAAGATCCTTCAATGTTTGTAGTCGCTTGTTATGTAGTTTGTAATGTAGTTATGTAGTTTTTATCGATCACTGCTGGAAAGGGTGTTATTTTTTTGCGGCCTCTGCATGGGGTACAGGAATCACAATTCATGATAGGTCTAGACTATTCGGGTTCGACTGTGGCACTTAACGGGTTACCTGCTGTAATTGGTGTTAGCATTGACCACGGCCGTTAGAGGTGGGTGTCAGCTGTGTTATGCTGCCGACATCCGATGGGCATGGAGAGATCTCAGCCCGTGAGCTCCCTCCTTTCCCTTCCTCCCAGCACCACAACGTTATAGTTGGTTGTGGTGCGCAAAGGGGTTAAGGATGGTTACAGACCAAATTTCCTTGTCTTTGTGCTTGTATCTTTCTCTGTTTTTCTCCTCCTGACCAAGAAAACCTTTGTCTATGTCCACTATTATTTCTACAAACAAACTGATTAAGTATTCACTACTCAGAATTACCTGCATCTGAGGGTGCAGTCTCACGGTGTGTTTTTAAGTGCATTGCAAAGCACAGTTTTAAAACACATTCGTGTAAGCAGCTGTAAAAATGTTAGCACAGCTGCTTACACTTCCAGAAATGTAAAGAAATTAATTCAAACCAGCCAAACGTATGGTAACATGCAAAAACACATGCGGTTTGCTTTAGTTGAGATTGTATGAGCTGACCAGGTTCAAAGCAGCCAAACGCATGGTAAACATTAAAAAGTGCATGTCATAAAGGTGCTGCCACACGTAGCGTTCTTGGACCATTTTAAAGCATACGGCCAAAGAACGCAGCACCCTAAGTGATGACTTTTTACAATGGCTAGAAGAACCCACATCTCAACACCATTGTACAAGCACCCCTTCTTCCTTATAGCTTGTAAACTCTGGCATGTAGGGTCCCAATTCCCATTGTTGGATCTAATTTTTATTTCATTACGCTGTTTGTACTCTGCATGTACCTCACAATTTATAAAGTGTTGATGAATATGAAGGTGCTATATAAAGATTTAGGGACCCAACAATAAGTGGATAAAAAAAGCTTAGCAGGGTTGTGTATGCCAGCCCTCTGAGGTGCCACCTAGATGCTATATATTCTTGGGCTATGCAGTTCCAACATAGCTTGAATATTCCCAGACCACCTTTTTAGGCTAGAATAAAAAAATAAGAGATTGGGCCAACAAAACCAGTTCAAATCCTGGTTTAGCAGTTTGAAAAATCTGGGGTGAACTCTCATAGAAAATGCTTTTTAAATGAACATTGCAAGACAGCCAACCAAATCACTGGTTTTGGTTCATCTCTGAGAGATTCGCTTTGTGTGGAGCAGAGTTCCCTAGGAGGTGCACATCCATTGGTATTGAATGGTTTCAGGAGACCAGCAAATGGAAACAAAAAGCCAGTGTTGATGGGGTTGGGGGCACCACTCTTTTGACTCTTGTCAATGCAGAGGAGATATCATAGAGAGTTTCAACCCAAGATGGGATGACTGGGCCCAGGCCTTTAAGTATTGGAGATAGGAGATGCCGATGAACGCCACATCACATGCATATTTTGTGCACAGTAGGTACACAGAGCCGGAAATAGAATAGAGATAGAAAAAAATGGTGATGTCTCAATAAAAGAATAAACACAAGACAATAACAGGTAAAATGCACACACTGATGCCACAGCGTCTAGAGGCTCTCTGAGTTACAAGGCAACAGGTTACATATTTAATATACACTTTATCTTTCTATATCACTTTAACTTGAAGACACACTCAGCATACAATATAATACAGTGGGGGACATCTTTCCACTGCCTGTCAGATTTTTCATTGTGGCTTGGTCACTAATAAATCTGACCAATGTTTTTATAGTGGTTTGCATTAGTGGAGACAATGATAAAATTTTTGGGTAGAGCGCTTATGTTGATTCATGAAATGCTCCTTGTGACTTTTTAATGCCCAAAAAAAAATCTCCTGATAAAACTCCTCCACTGTATTTCTGCAGTATGTAGATTGGCTGTTCCTCCCTGTACGTGTGCTGTACTGCCCTTTACCTACGGCACAATCTCTGGTCTGTACAAGGCTCTGAATAAAAAAAAAATATTCAAAGTATAAAGTAAGTTCCTATTGTGTAAAATAATAAGTGACCTAAATTATTTGTTTTTAGTGTTAGTTTAGCAGCCCTTTGTTGGCACAGAAAAGTAGGCTTTTTGTTGGACAGTGCCATTTTGTCGTTGTTGTCCGCATTGCCTAGGAAGAACAGGAGACTATTATTTCTCCTTCTTAATGAGTTCACCCCACACAACCTCAGTGTGGCGATTTCCCTCCATTCTGGTCACATCCTGCACTTTCCTTCTCCTTTATTAAGATGGTAGGAGAGAAGGGTGTTCACAAAAATGCTGTTTAGTGTGATCCAATACGTCTAGGCCTGTGTCTCTGAGCCCATACAGCTCCTTGGCAGAATTACAATTACAAAAGCTTCTAGATCCTGGCAGTGGATAAGAGAATACATTGTTAAAGTATGTCAAACGAAATAATAGCCAATGCTACCCTGACTTACTGCTTCATGAAGAGGCCGGAAACCCCTTCCTTTGTGTGTCTGTGGGATTGTGAATCTGAAGTGTACGGATATGTTCTTGCCCCCCAAAAAGTTACTGCTACTCTGCTCTACTTTTCATTAGTTTTCATTCATGTGGCCCATTATTTTGTATTTTGCAAATTACATTGGAAATCAGCAATGTAAGAGTTACCGGTATGTTTTTCCATGGATGTAGAAATCTTTCTATTAATACTTAACAGCAACCTTTATTATAAAAAAAACCATGAATATTAACTATATTAGAAGAATAAGCATAAAATTTGGGTGGAGCGTCTGTATGGATTCTGTGACAGTTATCAGACTAAAAGGACCATGAAGTAAAGATCTAGAAACGTTTAGCAGGGTCCTAAGTTCTTCTGTATCACGATACAAGGTTAACCTCACACAACTTTGTATAGGTTTTGGGCACAAAAACAACTGTACTATATGGTCCGTGGTTTGCAGCATGACAGGCAATGGCGTATGAGCACCCCTCACGCACCCAGTACAATAATAGAAGACTGCACGCGCTGTAAACTCGGACATAGTTATTCGGCATGGGCAGTCGGCTCACATGCAAGACTACGGAAACAACAGCCCCGAGCATAAGCCAATAGAAGAGACTGGTGACATGTGCCAACTATAGAAACAACTGCCGTGTGAGGGTAGCCTGAAGAAAGAAAATATATATTATCAAACTATATTAACTATATATATCTATTTACCTGCTTACTTAAAGGAAATCGGTCACCTTGGATATGCCCCACAAATGTTATTCTCTTAATAAAAACCTTGTTCTATACTTGGAAATGCATTCTTTTTAACAAGATGGAATAAAGCCTTGTGGGAGGCAAACTCTATGATCTCCACTGCTACTGATGACCAACTGCTTGAAAATGGCTACATTGAGCTAGCCGAAACGTAGCTTTGTATCCACATGTGAATAAACACTTTTTGGATTAGGACAACGGAGTGCGGCTGCCTTATCTTTTGGACTTGTCATAACCAAATATCCATTGTCATCCTGATGGAGGGAAAAAAATCAGCCTCTTAAAATTAGACCAATTATTTCTAGAAAAGACTAAAAAGAGAAGCAAAGTAGAACTGGGAAATGAAAGGCATTGTTCTGAGCCCTTGAGATACTTTTCATACTGATGACCTATCCTTAGGCTCCCTGCATACAAGCATTGGGCGGATTGATTATTAAGCAGGCTTCTTGTGCCATTTTTTTTTAAACTTATCAGCTTGATAAATGTGGGATACAAGGTGTTCATGTCTCACAATTCACAATTTTTTGTGCAATTAAGAACTTCCTATTCCGGGAGGGGACTGAAGTGAATTTGTGCCTAATTCTGCAACTTTTCGAAAAGTTGCACTTCATAAATCTGTCCGCCAGACATCAATTCACTTGATAAATCTGGCTTAAATAGGCTAAAGGGAAACGTGGAGTATGTGGGCAAATGTGGTAAAAAAAAATAAATAAAAATTATTCTGCAACATTTGTATGCCAGAAAACAGACATAACTACAAAGATAAATTCAGTTTTCCTCTATACACCGATTCAAATTCATTACAACTGACTCACGCACCTATTCCTGATCGCATTTGCGGCTCAGGTATTCTTTTGTACTTTATGCGGCATGTGGATGGACATCGTGCACCGGCGACCCATGACCCGGAAGTGTCTGTGTAGAGGTAGGCTTATTATAGGGACATGCTTGATATAGTACGTACAGCCTCATGCATCTGTCTTCATTCACTGTATAAGTCCTTGGACCCAGAGGCAGTGAGAACAGGTGTTGATTGAAGGGTCTTTTTGTGGGTACTACACCAACATTAGCTTTCTTACAACTTTAGGTACATAAACACATTTACCATAAACATATTTTAGTGGTATGTTTACACTACAAAGTAAATGTAATTTTACAAAGTTGTATCCACATGTTACACAAGCAGGAAAAGGAATTCAAACTTTATTTCTTGATCAGGCTTGTGGTTCTGTGATCTACAGAATAAGAGATGGAGCTTCAGTTGGGAAATATGCCGATACAGGACAGATAATGGCTGCTGGTCACATGTTCACATCACATGTCCTGCACCCGTCTGGGCGGGTCATGTGATCATCACTAAGTTTGGCTGTAGTAGGTTGCAGTGCATCCAGTATGCCAGATGTTGTGGTGAGACGTCATCTCAGTGAGGTAATGCACAGGGATGGCAGTTACACATCATTACTATGGTAACAGTGCAGGACAGTCTGTTACATCATCATTGGGAGCAGAGCATAAAAGAGGGAGGAGGAATTACTGAGAACTAAAGGATCATGGGACTTGTAGTTTCCAGTGGCGGCCATCTTGGTGATAACTCCACCTTAGAGAGGCCATAACATTTTGTGAATCAAAATTAAACTATTTAGGCTCCATTTTGTGACTAATGACATTGAGTTTTGTTACATTCATTTATTTATAGCATCATGGGTTTTTGTATCAGACATTCATATTCCCTGAATACCTCTTTAACTTTCATGTAAGCTGCCTCTTTTAGTTCACAATCGATCTGAAAGAGGAGATTCTCATCTTTAATGACACCAAAAGCATGTTACTACTGCTATGGGACAGAAGATAGGTGGTATGAAGTGACGCTCCCCCTGCAGCCTCTAAACTTGACACAGCTCTTATTCTCTGATCATTTCTAGTTGTCTTTGGAGATGAATTTTCCTAGGTAAAGAGGGAATTCTAGAATGGACTTTTCATACATAATAGTAGTTTGAAGGGGTCTTGTGTATATGTAACGGGGAAAAAAAAATGAAGCTGAATTCTCATACAGGTTAAGGTTTCTGGTGGTGTTTTATTATAAAATTACATTCTAAGCTTAGAGAAGTGAAATAGTTTAAGAAATATAGTAGAATCACAAAGGAACAATGTCATCTGCCAGTGCACACTGGACAGAAAGCCAATGTGGCATTAAAACCAGGCCGAGTAAAAGAATAAATCAGCCTGTCTAAAAAGCAAGACAGCCAAAGAGGAACACAATGAAAACACATTGGATCTCTGTTTTAATAAATAACATTAAATATTAAAATAACCCCAAATTTTTTAGGCAGCTGCATTGATTTTACAATGAGCACATAGTGTAGATTGCCTTCCGTGAGTCTATGGAGCCATAGGTGTCTTCAGTGAAAGGACCGCACTAAACAGCAGTAGTCAGACTCTTGTAAGACATGGAGGAGGGCTCATTCGCTGCACAGCTGGATACAGCCAACAATCCAGGCACAGAGGATAGTAAATCACCACGTTTAACCCTACTCTGCCCTTACAGCAAGTTCAATGGCTTGTCCTTGACCCTCTACTTGGTCATTCTTCATTTTCTGAACATTTGTCTTCATTTGCTTCATCTCCATCACAAGTATTGCTTCTCTCAGTCTCATCTTCATCATTGCCCCATTCATCGCCAAAAGTCTGCTCTTGCAGGAAAGTAAATGTAAGTGATCGGGCCGCTGCTTGTGCTGCAAGTCCAGACGCAAAGTGTATATCTGATGCCTGGTGAATTCGAGCAAGCCTCTCCTTGATGGAGGCAGGTAAGACAGTCCTGGGTGCAGGACATGGAGGCTCTACCTTTTCTTTAGTAGTTTCTTGTCCAGGATCTTCCAATAGCCGAAACGTTTCAGTCTCTGTTTGATCCCAATCAACCTCTGCGGTCTCATGAAAAATTGCCTCTTTATATGAGGCTTCTGTTCCATTTACCTCCCTGTGGATTTCTTCATCTAACTTTTGTGTTATGGCTGTGGAGTCTGTATCAGAGACTGGAGGCGAGATAGGATTATCGGCTATCTCCATTTGTGATAAAGGTCTTATTACAGCTTTTGAGGAGGAAGGAAAAAAAAAAAAAGGAAAAAGGTGATTAACGATTTCAATTTTTATGCTTTCCATTCATTAAACTACAGCAGCAGGCAAAAAGATATCATAATCAATGAGTGATAAAACATTAACTATTCCTATGCTGGGATCTTACAGTAAAAATTATTAGAAGGAGGGAAAAACAACACAGAACAAACATCACCAGATCTGTGCCTTCTAGTAACATTGCTGCAATTTATTTAGAATACAGGGAAATTCAGCTTGGCAAGAGCCTGGTCTTTACACTATGCCACTACTGCACCACATATCTACAAACCAAGGAGCAATTTACTGAATAGCAATACCGCTAACTCAGACCTTGCATATCCAGTCTGAAACTCAAGAGATTAGTAAACCACATTAAACGAGATTATTAAACCATCAGCAAGAAATATGTTGCACAAAATATAAATGCAACCAAAGGGGTTCTACCAAGTTATCCAAAGCATAGTGAATAACATCGCAAAGGGGAATGAATGCTGGAGATAGCCAAGTGCTGTCCTCCGCAATTTCTGCACTGCCATGCAGGACACTCTTCCCACCACTCTACTCATTAGGGATAACAAGACCCCTGATCTTGCGACCAGTGAAGATCAAAGCAGATGGACCTTCATCGATCAGTTTGTTATTCCCAAAATTGGTATAACCCATTTTACAAGAGGGACTAACCAAACCCCTGCTGTGCTGCTAAAAAGTGTCAGATGGCATTTATTTCTCTTGCTTATATAAGGCCAACATATTCCACATACATTGCCATTACTGTACCTGGTAGGCCTCACAATCCCCTATCAGTATGGAGCAAACTTCTACAAATGCCATCTCAGTGCTGCAAGGTGTGCCCTGCACATTAGAATTATTAAATTCCTAATTTTTTTTTGTATTCTAGCAAACAGGAAAACAATTAAGACATAATATTTAGTCCCTTAAATTTAAGGCAATCTAGAAGAGTAAAAGCTAAACTTTGGAAAGTCCAGCTTCCCATATATTTAAGCATTGTCAAACTGTAAAGATGACATCTACAGATCTGTACACCCGATTTACAAACAGACCACTGGATTCTGGCAATTTACTGAACTTTAGCTTCAGGCTGCAATAATCAGCTGTAAGGTGTCTGTAAGGAAGCTTTATTATTAATCCATCCCCCCATGACATCCCAAAATTAAAAAAAAATCCAATTGTCACAGGGGCCAAAGAATTCTTAACTGGAGCTACACTTGCAAAATATACCTCTTCCGACTTGCATACAAATTCAACCTAAGAAGAAACCAATAGAATCTATATTGTCTGTAACTCGGGAATTGCCAGTACACTGCAAAAGAGAGTTCAGTCACACACATCCATAGCTCCCAATCATCCCGGATCCAGAGGGACAGTCCCGGATTTCAGTGCAGTGTCGTCAATCGGGTGCAGTGACGTCATTATAACGCGCCTGCAGGGTGCTGCTGTAGTACAGGTTAGACACAGATCCGACCAAAAAAAGCTGATGAATAGCCCCCTATTATACCATATCCAAGTATTAAAAACTAACATTTATTGATAATCCATAAAAAGTTGAAATGAATAGTGAAGTTACACACAATGATAAAAACACAGTGAATTTGTCCGTAGTGTAGTGACAGTCAACACGGTAAACTGGTATGCCCGGGTACACCAGAAATGGAGTTTCCCAATCACTATTGTAGCAGAGTTAGTGAGAGTCAGCCATAGAAGCACTTAAACCTATGACTCACAGTAAGATGTGGTGTCAGGTATGTTAAGAGTAGTGTAGATTTTGTAACAAAAAGTGTCTATTCAGATTGTTATATTAAGCGAAAACCAGGGTTGTCATATAGTCTCTGCTGGAATAGTCCAGAGACTATGGGGGACATTTTTCATAAATGTCCGAGGTAAAACTGTTCTAGTTGCCCATGGGAACCAATCAGAGCTCAGCTTACAATTTCCCACTGCTGTTTATAAAATTAAGCCGAGCTCTGTCTGATTGGTTTCCATGAGCAACTAGAACAGTTCATGTCTCCTATATTTTAGGGTCAGGACAAAACAACGATTAACTGCTATTAAAAACTTACACTAAAGCCCCACAACACGTTTCACAGAGACTTCGACTTCATCAGGATAAAGTCCTAAACCCCTGATGAAGCCGAAGTCTCGGCGAAACATGTCTCGAAACATAATTGGATTTGGTATACTAGAGGGCAGTTCATCAGCTTTCTTGGTTGGATCTGTGTTTAATCTGTCAAGTATTGATACACTTTTGTGAACTGCTGTAGTACAGACACAGTGGAGGAGAAGGCAGGACAACAGTGTGGAATGAGGAAGGGTGAGTACACTTTATATTTATTCAACAAAAGAGGGGCCATAAGAACGGGAGCAGACAAGGGGGCACAATAAGAGGGGGATACAGAAGTTGGGACTATAATAAGAAATGGAGGAGAGGGGGGGGCACAATAAGGAAGGGGAGCAGAGGGGGGGCACAATAAGAAATGGGAGCAGATGGGGGCACAATGAGAAAGGTGAGTAGAGGGGAGGCACAATTAGAAGAGGAGCAGAGACGGGAGGAACAATAAGGAAGGAGAGCAGAGAGGTGGGGTATAATAAGAAAGAAGGGAAGAGAGGGGGCACAATAAGAGAGAGCAGATAAGAGGCATAATAAAGAAGGGGAGCAGAGAGGTTGGCACAATAAAAGGGGGGCAGGTAAGAGGCATAATAAGGAAGGGGAGCAAAAAGGGGGACTAATACTTATTGACAGACAGCCCTCTCTAGAGGCGCAATCACACAAGGATCACACAGTCGATCACGGATTAGGCCCAGTCTTAAGCGTAGAAAGATCAAATATAAATATTACTTTTTTTTTTTCCTAAAAAACTATCAATCATCTCAGGTATAGGATGGGGCATGTACAATGGGAACGGGTGTCTTTAACCCATGCAGCAACCAGCTATGACAAATTTAGCTGGTAAATGTGATGGAAGGTTAGTAGTTATGGTCAGGTCATTATTAAGTCGCCTACAGACGATGATTCCTGGTGTCAAAACTCCAATTTTGGATGAATTGATCTTATTTCAAGGGTTAATCTGCAAAGGTTTGGAATAACACACCATGTTCACTAAACAGCAACTGCTTCCATTTTTGTCTTTCAGCTTCAGATGCCTTTAAGCCTAGGACAGCCTTTAGCTCCTGTAATACTCTCTTAGATTCCTCCCGTTCTCGCTTCTGTCTCGCTCTCTCCTCTGGAGAAAATAAATACACATCATCTCTCCTAAATTCGTCATCTGGAGCTATGTCTTCCACATAGGCCTCAAATTCCTGAAAATAAAAATGGTGGTCATTTCAGTGTGAGAACTGCTGCTGATGCCATGTGGAGGAAAGGAGCAGTCCTGGCTCACAATGTGGTCATACGATACCTGCTCCTCTGGGACTGGATCTTTATCTTCAATGCGTAGTGCAGGAGGCACAATGGGTGTTACAGGACAATGCGAGTTTTCACACGTTGTGCTCGCTGTATCTATGACAAAGAGAAGAGATGGTCCCATAAACCCACAGTTCCCTGCATGATCTGTACTGGAGATGAACGCCAAGTCTGCCATACCTCTCTTTGCGGGAGGTTTTCGGACCATTCTTTCCACCTGGCACAAGGCCTCCTCCCAGCATGTGTTACTGGCCTGCACGTGTGGCTGTATCATCTTGATCTTCTCTTCCAGTATAATGGAAGCCTCAGGTGTCACGCCTTGTGCTTCCTTCAGGGCAGTAAGTTTTTCCAGCTCATCCTCAAGTATTATTACCCTAAGGATGATAAGGAATTAAAACCATGTATGCTGAAAAGTTGCAGATCTCTTTATTATACTGTACATATTCTTTATACCTAGAAGACCAGGCTTCTTATCAGGCTGTACGCATTACAACGTACAATAAACCTTTTAATACCTTCCTATGATAATCTTCAACATAAAAAAGATGCCCTTCATCTCAACACTGCAACATTTATATGCCTTGCAGCAGCATCATAGGCTGTTACACTGTCTCAACCTCCATCTCTGCCCTGCCAGCACTTTCCCCCTCCCTCTGCCTGTTGTACTCTCACTGCAGCAGAGGAAATTTCAACACAAAGGGGTGGGGGGGCTGGAGTATAACAGCCTAGGGGGCTATGGTAATGCCACATTGTCTTTCTGACTAATTGGCATAATTTTAAAAGTGTCTTACCAGTTGGCAGGCATGTCCTTAGGCAATTTCAACTGTCAATTGAGCTGAAAGTTCTCAGATTTGAATCCCCATTTTTACCCCATTACTTTACAATTTTACTCAGTGATCGTCAATGTAATATTCCAGAGTGTGGGCATGGACTCTCTGAGCAGATACATTATGATCCATCTAGTGCTGACAATGTGGTTAGATTATCAGGGTACAAGGTTTATATACACCTTAATTTAGCCTTTGAACATTCACTAGTATCTGACACATAGAAAAAGAGAGAATGATGAGATCCATGACACACAACAACACTCCTCAGCCCTGCTACATCTGAGCTATAACAAACACTGTCAGCCCTGCTAATTCAGCTTTATCACACACACAGTCAGCTCTGCTGTATCTCCTTCCCCTGATATAAAGATATTATCTTGCCTGTAGCTTGTAAATTTACTCTCCTCCCACGTTTTTTCAGCGGGAAATGTGAGAGTCTGTGTGTGAGTGAACTGGTTGCAGAGGGTACTGTAGTGTGAGACAAGAGAACCTATTCATGAGAAAAATCTGTACTGCCCGACCCTAAACTTAGAAGATTAACAGTTGGTTCCTGGAGCAACCGAAATTGTGTACACCAGGACTAATAGAGACAGGTTGGAATTATATCTGTGAAATGCTGTATTTTTGTTAATAACAGTAAGTTAGAGAATGTGTTATTTTGTTATCCTGAGTACATTTAAGAATCTTGTCTTAGCCAAAAGACGGATGTGTTCTACCTTAGTTTTTATTATTGGGTATTATATTCTTGCATGTGCTACGGTCTACCTTGCAGAGAACCTATATTGTGCCTGGCAGATTCTGTTTGTAGTATAGCTAATACAGAGCATTGTAAGAATGACTTACTCATTGAGTAGAGCCTTCAGGTGTAGCTGCAGGCTGCGGACAGCTCCATGAAGACTGTTCAGTTCTCCAGTCTCCTTCTTCTTCCTCATTGAACGGTCAGAACCAGACTGATGTTGTGTTTCAAAGTAACGGTAAAATTCATAACTGCGCCTCAGTTCTCCCAAACAGGCGGCTTGAGTATGAGGTAGATCCTGTGCCACATCACACCAGATGTAGTGTGGAAGCATCTCTAGGCCAGTAAGTGGACCTCTGCACGCATTCTCTGGAGAAAGCAGTAGAGCTAGGCGTCGAAAGAATTCAGAACTCTGTCCAATCCAGAGCTGGAAAAGGACCTGTCAAACAGGTAATAATTATAGTAAATATTGCTATAATGTGCTACATAGTAAATTTGCTATAATGTGAAAAAATGTATGTAAAACATGTATTACGCAAAGTAGAGGACTTCCAAAAGGCTGTAACTGGATCTGTCTAAAAAGTATAAATTGCTACACCTATGCTGTATATTTAGATTAATTTACTTTTTAACAGAAGACCTGTCACCAATGTTTTAGTATATACTTCCACACACAAATAAGATGTTTGGAGTGTTTTCTCTTCTACGCATTATTTCATCTAGAATTTTATGAATAAGTAGACAACATTCAGTTGGGGATGTGTCCTTGCTGAATTTTACTGACCAATCAGGGCTGCACGGGTCACAATTTGAACCTATCATCAGAATCACACATTTTCATCCAATGGCAGGTTCTCTTAGAACTAATTTCCAATCTGCTTTTACCTCTAACATTACTGCTTCCACTGACTTAAAAGTACACAAAATTATACCAGGCTCCCTGCCAGCAAACTGCATGGAGCTTTGGGGGAATCCGAGTCCTTGTGTCGTCATCATTATTATCTCCTCTCTGCTTTGCTACAATTTCCTCTATCCTCCGTCCCGTTTAGATTGTTTTTGTTTATTACGCCATGTATTATTAAAAAGAGCTGGTCGCTTGCTTGATCAGATTCTCCTATTCATGTTTCACTATAGGCTGCGACCCGAACACCTGCCAAACTTGTGGGCTTCTTACTCTCTTTGTTCCATTATTTGCAATTTTCAATAAAGTTTAATGAACCATAAAACTTTAATCCAAAAAAAATGACAAAAAAAGCATATTTTTTCAAATTTGTAGTAATATATCAGCTAATATGTAATTAATAAAACTATCATATCATGTTAAAGTCTAACTTTTTATGAAAAAAAAAAAAACAACAGAGGAAAAATTGTTTTGATATGTAAAGCTTTTCCAAAGATATCGTCATTTAAAGAAGTGCATAGCAGAATGTCAAAAATGTACCTGGACATTCAGGCACCAATAACCCAGACACAAAAGGGGCTTTAAAAAAAAACCATAGATCTGAACTACAAAGGATATTAGAAAACGGCATTATGTTTTACAGGCAGTCCCCGGGTTACGTACAAGATAGGTTCCATATGTTTGTTCTTAAGTTGAATTTGTATGCAAGTCAAAACTGTATATTTTATAATTGTAATTCCAGACAAAAATTTTTTTTTGCCCAAGTGACAATTAGAGTTTAAAATTTTTTGGCTGTAATGGGACCAAGGATTATCAATAAAGCTTTATAACAGACAGTTTAAAGCTGATAATTGCAGTCTGGGACTATAGTAAAAGCATCCAGAGAGCTAAGTTGGGTGTCCTTAAATAGGGGACTGTCTGTATTATATAATAAACAAAAATTAGATAAAACTGTAAATACCAAAAACAGCCCTGCTATTTACAATCACCCCTTGTTTTATTCTGGCAATGAAGCACAGGGTACAATATAGGAGGGTACTTGCCTTTTATTGCAAGTATAAAAATCACTTATAAATAACATAAAAGCACAAGGAAATACATAATGAACATTACCTTTAATGCAGGAAGGCTGAAGCCATCTGTTAGATTATGCGCTTCTTCCTCAGAAACCTGCTCTTCACTTAATCCCAGTCCCAGGTCTTTCAAGGGGACAACACAGATGTAGTTAGTCACATTGTCTATCTCAGAGTTTAAGGGATAAGTTTAGTCAGAGTTAAGGAAATCTGAAACAGTTAAAGAAGGTTAAAAACAAGTATAAAAGAAACGGTTACTCTACATGATTACTTCTGACATCCTTATAGACATTTGAAGTTGCACTTATTATTGTAAAATGTTGCAAAAATGTTAAAAGTAATAATCTGAAATTGTGATAAATCGCAACGAAAAACCACCTAGTTCTATATCGCCCATTAGATGCTGGAAAAATTAGGAGTGTCCCAGTGGGCATGTGCGCCCCATACCATACTGTAGATAATCTCTCAGTATGGTATGGTCATATCCAAGGACATTTATGGGAAATTATCTTCACACTGGTACATGTTTTTTTTAAGAACAGGCAAATGACGAAATGTTTACATTTCAGCTAAATTAAACTAAACGTGAATGCCCAGATCAGAATAACCCTTTTAAAGGATATGTGCTAAACAGATATTTCAGGCAAAACTTAGGTTTTGGGTAATAAAGGATAAATTTAAAGGATCTACCACGAGCATGAAGAAATATAAACCATGCACACTGCCATATAGGTGTCTGCCACCGTTTGCAGGATCTGCTATTCTTTTAGCTTCTTGTGTCCTGCTTTATTTACAAAAAAAAGGCTATAAAATATGCAAATCAGCCACAGGGGCTAAAGGTGGCTCATAGGTGTTGATGGAGCCCAGAGCCCCTCAGGCTTATATGCATCATTTTTAAAGTCTTAAAAATCCCAAAGGCATAAGAAGTCGAAAGAAGAGCTGATCCTACCATAGGGGGTAGACACCAGTATGTCAGTGTGCTTGGTTTACAAGCCTACACCCTGGTGGTAGATGTCATTTAACTGAATGAAGTGAGTGAAGCACTTGTTTCCATTCACATGCTGCAAACTACGACATAATAAAACTTAAACTGTATACAAATGTATCCAGTCTAGATAATACTCAGTGTGTAAAACATACAAATCTCACTTTTGGTTTGTGTCGATATGTAATTTTGGTGATGTATACAGGAATCTTCACATACCCGCTCCTTGTATAACATAGGTAAAGGATATCTTTTCAGCATGTACAATGTAGCAAGCCTTGAAACTCTGAAGTTAGTTCTGACGGCCCGGTAGACAGCTTTCCGCAAACCAAGGAGGTGCTGGCTAGCATGTTTTCCAGCCTTATCATATGGGCAAGCAGCACTGACCCTGTCAAGCAAACTTGAAAAGTAAAATGTGATACATCTGTACAGATGTCCCAAACCACATAAAATACACATTCCACACAGACAAAAACGATGGATATGACTAGAACATAGTGGGTGAGGGTTACAGTCAACCCCTTAACGAACAGGCCCGTTTTATTGCATTTTCATTTTTCACTCCCCACATTCAAATATCTATAACTTTTTTCTTCTTCCCATGTTTGGAGCTTTACGAGGGCTTGTTTTCTGTGTAAAAATTGCACTTCACAGTGACGGTATTTAATTTCCCATGGCGTGTACTGGTTATCAAGAAGAAGATTTCAAATGCAGTGAATCGGGTCAGTACAATCATGTGGATAATAAATTTATATAAGTTTTAAAAAATGTAAACCTTCTGTACTTTTTTGTAAAATAAATAAATAAATAAAAATTTCGCGATCTTCTGGTGCTAATAACTTAATCATACTTCGGTTCAAGGAGATGTGAGACATGTCATGTTTTGCAAGATTACATGAGACTTTCATTGCTACTATTTTGAGGACTTTTGATCACGGTTACATTTTTGAATATGTTTCAAAAAGATGAAAAAGTGTCGTTTTGGACATTTGCGATCTACCTTCTGTTAAGGGGTTAAATGCAGGGAATAATTGTTGTCATGTTTTGATAGCACAGACATTTTGGCACGCGGTGATACCTAACATGTTTATGATTTTTACTGTTTATTTATATCAGTTCTAAAAGAGGGGTGATTAGAATTTTTTTGTTATTTTTTTTTACTTTTTTAATTTTGGGGGGGGGGGGGTGTCTTTTTTTTTTTTTTTTTTAAACGTTGTCTGCTTAATCCTAGTACCGTACATGGGGATTTTACTGATCATTTATCACAAAGTGCCACTGGCACATATAATAAGAGGCCAGAAAACATACAGCCTCAGGTCTTACAAAAAACCAAGACTATCATGGAGACTGATCGTCGTTTCCTGATGACGTCACAGGGAAAGAAGATCCAAGCCAATATGGCGGCACCCAAACGCTGCCAGCTTTTTACCAATGCCGGCAGCTTTGCTAGGGACGTGCGATCGGGTGTGCTGGTGGGCGTTTGCTGCAATATGCAGCAAATGTTAACCTTCTATGGAGAGGGCTTAGCCAGAGAGCCCTCTCCATACACCAGCAGTCAACGTGTGACTTTCCCACATTGGTAAGGGGTTAATATCATATCATTCCTATACCTGTTCTTTTTAGAAAAAAAAAAAAGATAGACTCTCAGCTCTTTTATTATAGTATCTGATGCGTCACTAATACACAGCTATAAACTGAATACTTTTTACCTAAATTTTTAAAAGTTCTACATTTCTCATGCTGAATTCACTGGAAGCTTTACAGATGATCCATCCATGTACAGGAAAGGCATTTTTTAAGAGGGACTACAATCTTTATTTACAGAATCTACCATCAAAATCCATCAAGATAAATGAGGAGCACTTACTTATAGATCCAGGGAATGTGACTGTGGAATTGTTCTGTTATACATGTATTTGTTATCCATGCCCTACTTTCAACTAAATGGAATGTGTTACCAGAGCTCCTAAATGCTGCAGATTCACAAATTGTTACAATGAGGAGTCACCCATTCCCCTACTCTCTCCCTTTTTAATCTAGCAGCAGCAGAAAGGGCAGGGGGAGGGAAACCACTCTGCTCATTGTAACAGCCCCAGAAGCTACAACACTCGGGGGCTCTGGAAACACCAAACAGAGCCATTCTGGCTCATTAGAATAATAATAAAAGTTGATGCCAGTTTTCTGGCATAGAAGCACTAAATAAATTGAAATTTCTGCACACTGCAAGAAATTGTGATTATGTGGGCATGAAGGGGCATGGCCACTGGCAGATCGGGCAGGACCCACAATGTGAGGTTCGCTTGTGTGATACCCAGCTCCTAGAAGGGCAATACTAATATACATGACATTTATTCTAGTATTCTTCAGGGGATAAAAAGAGGATGGAGGATGTACATATAACACAAATAAAGATATAGGCCTTCAATTCTTTATTTAAAGGAAATCTGCCATCAAAATCCATCATGATAAACCAGGGGCATTTACTCATAGATCCTGTGAGTACTGTGTACTGTGGTAATCTTCTTATATTTGTTATCCATGGCCTCCTTCCTTCTAAAATCAACTTTTAAATATGCTGAGCCCAGGGGGCTCCTGGCAGTCTTTTCAGAGCCCCTCATTGCTGCAGCATCACAGGCCGTTACAATGAGCAGAACATGTCCCCCCCCTGCTCTCTCTCTCTCTTCCCTCTGCATGTGTAAACTAGCAGCAGGAGAAAGTGCAGGGGGAGGGGAGACCTGTTCTGCTCATTGTGATAAGACTCACAAACCCCTCAGGCTCATTAGCATAAATTGTAAAGTTTATTTTAGAAGGAAGCCAAAGATAATGTCACCGTGCTTGGATCTATGATTATGTGTCCCAGGTTTATCATGATGGATTTTGATGGATGGTCTTCTTTAAAGGTTTACTCTTTATATTCAACTAAAACCATAGATGACCCTTTATACCAGTCATTACTGCACAATACTACCCACAATACTACACTCACAGGGTGAATCCTCGAGAGATGACTTCCGTCTCCTGAATCAGACGCAGAGATTTTCTCACAAGGTTAGTAAAGGCTCGGCTATTTGCAACAGTCATTTCCAACTGGTCACAGTATTTTCGCAGCCTGACCTGCAGCCTGGCAGCGCCCCATGTTCTCAGCACTCGATGGACGGCAAAAATGGCAAAGAAAAGAAGGCTGGGCCCCCATATTAACAAGGATGGAAAGTGCCAAGATTTCAGTGCAGCCATGGCACTAAGAAACGCAAACACGACAGACATCTCCCTGCAGAACGAGAAGAAAACATTCAGTCCTCGGCCTATTAAAGGGGTGTTCTGGCATCAGGATGCCGATGGCTTATCCTTTCATGAGTCCATCAATATGGGAAGTCCCACTGATAATCCTGTTCAGCACTTTGAAGGGGGCACAACACTGAGCGCTGTAGCCTCTTAATGTTTGTCTACATACCCTGCTTAAAAAGACGGACCCTCATGCCACAGCGCTCACACCAGCGCTACAAACCGCAGTCTGGAAAGATTAAGCAGAATTTGCATCCCCTGAATAAATATTGATGGCATGTCCCAAGGACAGACTGTCAATATCCAGATGCCAAAAACCCTTTTGGCAATAACATACATACAGTGGGGGGAAAATATTTAGTCAGCCACCAATTGTGAAAGTTCTCCCACTTAAAAAGATGAAAGAGGCCTGTAATTGCCATCCTAGGCAGAACCTCAACTTTGAGAGACACAATGTGAAAACAGATTTTGTGTTACATTGTCGGATTTTGAAAGAATTTATTTGCAAATTAAGGTGGAAAATAAGTATTTCGTCACCTACAAACAAGCAAAACATCTGTAACTACTTCTTTAAGAGGCTCATATCCCCCCACACATTTCAAAAAACATGAGGTAAAGTGGCCAACCCCTTTAAGCCAGTACATATCCGGTCTGAAGTTTGGTAGAGAGCATTTGGATATTCCAGGAGAGTACTGGGAGAATGGCATATAGTCAGATAAAACCAAAGTAGAAATGTTTGGTAGAGGCACAACTCATTGGGGCAAATTTACTTACCTGGTCCTGTCGCGATCCCCGATTCAGACGGTCTGACGAGGATGAAGTCCCATGTGATTCATGAAGATCGTGCGCCCGAGTTCCTGCATCCGTCGCTTCCCCACGAGGTCCGCCAGAGTTCACCTTCTTCTTCCAAGTGCTTGTAAGTGCATGTCTTGCGACACAATTCTAAATGTCAAATCTTGCGTGTTTTCCGAATCCGTCGGTTGTCTGATGGCCACACCCCCGATTTCTGTTGCGTGCAAGCTGGCGCCGATGCGTCAAAATCCGATTGCGTGCAAAACGGAAATCGTCAGGAAACCTGATGAAAATGCCCTCCGCGGACCCTTAGTAAATGAGCCCCATTGTGTTTGGAGCAGAGTGAATGCGGCGTTGCACACCTACTGTGAAGCATGGGGGTGGCAACATCACGATGAGGGGCTGTTTCTATGCAAAGGGACCAGGATGACTGATCCATGTACATGAAAGAATGAGTGGGGTCATACATTGCGAGATTTTGAGTGAAAAACTCAAGGCCATCGTAGATGAAACATGGCTGGGTCTTGAAGCATGACAATGATCCCAAGGGCACTGCCAGGGCAGCAAAGGAGTGGCTTCATAAGAAGCATTTCAAGGTCCTGGAATGGCCTATCCAGTCTCCAGATCTCAACCTCATAGAAAACTTTGCAGGGAGTTGGAAGTCTGTGTTACCCAGAAATAGCCCCAAAACATCACTGCTCTAGAGGAGATCTACATGGAGGAATGGGCCAACATACCAGCAACAGTGTGCGCCAACCTTATGAAGACTTACAGGAAACATTTGACCTCTGTCATTGTCAATGGATATTTAACAAAGCGTCGAGATGAACTTTTGTTATTAACCAAATCCAAATTTCCCACTGTAATTTCTGTCATTTTCTGGATTTGTTTTCGCATTGTGTCTCCCATAGAGGTCTTCCTATGATGTCACTTACATGCCTCTCATCTTTTAAAGTGGGAGAAATATATTATAACAGATATGTTTAGACCGCAACTTATATGTACAGAAAATTGTGATGTACAAATAATTTTTATCACATTCGCTGAATGGATGTGGAGTAACATGATACCTGGCGTACAAGTATGCGCAGCAGGCAAACTTTACCTCACTTTGCCTTCAGATTTGTCTACTACAGTAAGCGAGAGGGAAGGAAGCCCCGCACCGGCCCAGTCCTCCACCGCCCGTTCCCTGTTCAGGCCCCCTTCCCAAAAAAGGAAAAAAAAAAAAAAAAAATCACAATTGCTGGCAGTTCGCTTGCAATTGCGATTATTTCAGGGTTCCTACGCCAGTTTTCTGGCAAAGAAACCCTGCTAAATCTCCCTGTCTAACTGCCTCTATTTCTCTCACTGTAATGACTTTTTTGCAGTCTTAACCTCTATTAATACCATACAAGTTGTAATCTTGAAGTGTCCACATCAGGCTCCCATCTTTGTGGAACCATGTCAGCGAATGACATCCTGTGATGAACCTCTAACCTGAGGAGGGAGAAGGTGCATCCGAACTCTCATTATACAAGTATCTTAATGGCTTTATTTGCACTCGGATAATTGACCACAGTCTTTATCTATGGATGCTGACTGTGTGAGGCTGTTGTAGTATACATTGAATTATTCCAGTTTGAAAAGGGCAGGGAAAAGGTTGTTTTGTTCCTAGCATTTATGTGATATCCATTTGTGGTTTCACGACCACAAAAACACAATAATCACCACATAAAATATTACCTTTGAAACACTGTATCAATAACTACTTAAAATGACAAAGTGCCACTTAAAGGACACCTGTCATCAGGTCTGTGTCACTTGTCCTGTCACCACTACATGTTGGAGCAGCTCATGAGGATTCCATCAAAGCCTTAATCTAGTCAATTCATACATTAATCATTTCAAAATCATCTTTTCTTTATTATGTAAATGGGGCTGGTCACATGGTCAGAGGCAGTGATGTCACCCCTGTTGCCCCTCACCTCTTCCCCCCCGTGCTCATGTCTGTGTGTAATGTATAGTAAAGCATAGTTAGTGTCTGTGCTGCATCTGCTGACATGCTCTCCCTCCTAATACACAGAGACACAGACATCAGCTACACAAGTACCTGACATGTTCTGCTATAACATGGCTGCCTGGAGCTGCTGTATCTCTCCTATACACACACAGGCTGCAGGGGGTGTGGCTGCCAGCACCAGGAAGCACATCATTATACAGCCTCACATCATTATACAGGCTGTCACTCAAGCACTGGGGGCACTCCTGAACTAGCTGGACAGCTTGAATATGCTAATGACTCATTGGACATTTCACAGGTCATTTGCATACAGCTTTAGGACCTCATTGCTTATAATTACAGGCATGTAGAGGGACAATGAAGGGATAGAGGCAATGCTTTCTGATGGCAGTTTATAAAAATATTTAGTTTAGGGGGTTATTTTGCTTGACAGGTTCTCTTTAAAGAAGTATTAGAATTTCATTACAGAAAGATCCCTGCTTACAAAAACAAAATAACAGCAAGCAGAGATCATGAAAAGCATATAAAGTAAATAATATACATTGTATACAACTGTTATTATGTAAGATTTAACCTGTTCTTTACGCAATTTCAATAACATATAATGAATTGGCCGAAACCATTTGGTGGACCATACCAAATATTAGGTGTTGCTAGGGAGACTAGGGATGGAAGATGGCGTTTCTGTTGATTCTGAGTCTGACCAGCAGACAGGATTCCCGGGTCAAGCAGCTCAATCAGCTCCACATCCTCCTGTATCAGGACTTCCTGCAGCAGGATTGCACGCAGGCTATCAAGTCGGAACCCAATATCCTAAAAGGGTGGAGAAGAGAAAACAGATGGACATTAACCCTTTGATGGAAATGTATCTTGTCAAATTTATATACCGTACATATTTCATTTTTATATTCAAACTAATAACCTATAGGAGTGCATAAAATTATCCATAAGGCCAAACCCTTCCTACAGAAGAATTAAGAAGCCAGTATTTCCATCTAGGTCAAACTCCACAAACCCCCAATGTACAAGCCAATAGTAAAGGGATGTCAACTACATAAATAATACCATCCTCTCTCAGAATAAAATAAAAAAAAAAAACTAAGCTCACGGTTAGGCACAATCTGAACCACTGCTGTAGACTGAGTTGCCTTAGAATTTTTAATAACAAATGTTAGGCTATAATACTCAGGCTCTTTTCGCCCAGGGCGAGCATACAGCTGCATGCTGAGGAGAGTATGGGTGAGCGCTGCTCCCCTCTCTGCTCTCCATGGGGAGGAGTGTAGCACAGCCCTACGTAAGGAAAAAGATAAGAGCATGCTCAACGTTACAGTAGGGAGGGCAATATGTCCATTCATATGGATGGACAGATTGCCCATTGAAATTAATGTGGCTGTATGCTACCCCTACTAAAAGGGTGCAGTACAGGTAGCATACAACAGAAAATATCCATTCATGTGAAAGAGGCTTCGTGTAATGCAGTATCCTCTTAAAGTGGTTGTCAAGGATTAGAAAAAATGTTTTTTAAAAAACACACAGGGGACGGGCCGCGGCTGGCTACACACAGGGGACGGGCCACGGCTGGCTACACACAGGGGACGGGCCGCGGCTGGCTACACACAGGGGACGGGCCGCGGCTGGCTACACACAGGGGACGGGCCGCGGCTCGCTACACACAGGGGACGGGCCGCGGCTCGCTACACACAGGGGACGGGCCGCGGCTCGCTACACACAGGGGACGGGCCGCGGCTCGCTACACACAGGGGACGGGCCGCGGCTGGCTACACACAGGGGACGGGCCGCGGCTCGCTACACACAGGGGACGGGCCGCGGCTCGCTACACACAGGGGACGGGCCGCGGCTCGCTACACACAGGGGACGGGCCGCGGCTCGCTACACACAGGGGACGGGCCGCGGCTCGCTACACACAGGGGACGGGCCGCGGCTCGCTACACACAGGGGACGGGCCGCGGCTCGCTACACACAGGGGACGGGCCGCGGCTCGCTACACACAGGGGACGGGGCGCAGCAAATGCATTTTCCGCCCTAGGCTTATACTCTGGTCAATAGGTTTTCCCAGATTTTTTTGTGGTAAAATTAGGCAACTTTTTTTTGGGGTTGCCTTATACTCAAGAATATATGGCACATAATCCCTCAGGCCAACAAGAAAGTGCCTATAAAATGCAATATACTCTGGCACGTCAGGGTATGATCTCGCTTTACCATATATACCAATAATTATGTGCGCTATGTGGTTGCAGTTTATGCCTTTTTGTACCTGGTCTATCTACAATACTTTAATTGCAGGTCACATCCTCTCTTTTCTATAGGCGAAGGTGTAAATGTCAGGTTCTTTATACCTGGGGACTCACTTGTCCTCTAATTTCTAACTATACTATAAAGTAAATCCTATTTAGAAAGATGGACCAAGAGAACAGACGCTACTAAGGGTACATTCACACAGCGGTATGCCCGCCGTGCCGTCTATGGGGACGTACATGCGGCCGCAAATTTGCGGCCGCATGTATGTCCCCGCAGACGGCCATGTGAATGTGCCCTGAAAGAAATATATTGAGTAATATAATATAAAAAATGTCATGTTTATTAAATACACTTATATGTACACTTATGTGCACTTATACATACAACATATGCTTTTGCTATGAAATCACCCATGTCTGTTATATGCTGTAAGTGCCGGGCAGAGAGCACATCAGAAGGTGTATAGTACATAGTTTTGAAAAGTGCATAGTGCAAAGCCTTAAAGGGGTATTCCAGGAATCAGCATAATTCATATGCAAATGCATACTCAAAATATAAGCTAATGCATACCTCCCAACTTTTCACAAATAGAAAGAGGGACATTAACCACGCCCTTGGCCACACCCCCTAGCCACACCCCCTTCTCGCTGTTCAGTGATTGTTTTCTTTCAAAGCTGAATTTTAAAAAGGTGATCACATAATTTTTGAAAGCCTCAGAGTGCGGTTACATGTACCACTAGCACTACATTTACAAATGCAACGCTAGTGTATTGGGCGCGTCTTGGCTCAATCGCATTTGCGTTTCCAATGAAAGCATGTGATCGCTAAGCAATCACATGGAAATGCAAATGAGATGGGGCCGAGGCATGCGCTCATGCGCTAGTGTTACGTGTGTAAACACTACCCTAGTGGTGCGTGTGACCGCACCTTGATGTGTATACATGCAATATGCAATAGTGTCCTTAAGAATGCCCACACGTGCCCATCTGCTTCTGGGCACCATCTGAATGTCGAGCAATAAGCTACATTCACACGATGTATGCCCGCTGTAACGTAGTATGGCGGGCATACACCGGCGCTGGGGAGAGGAGCAGGGGATGAGCACAGCTCCCCCCCGCCGCTCTCCATAGGGATTTACAGCGCCCGGCGCCGTATCACATAGAAAGATAGGACATGTCCCAACTTTCTATGGGCTACGGAACAGTATGGTGCCGCACGTGTGCTGTACCGTAATGCTCCCGTACAGGGCCGTGAGCCCATAGAAGTGTATGGGCGACGTATATCGGCCGTATATATGTCCCCCATACGTTCATGTGAATGCAGCCTCAGTCTGGTGTGGAGTTAGAGACATTAGTTTAATCCTGCATCATTAATGGCCCGTTTAATTTTTGCATTTTTCAATCCTGAGCTTTTTATATTTCTCCATGTACAGAGCTGTGTGATGGGATACCAAATTTGTAGGTTTTATAATGTTTTCATACATTTACAAAAATGAATCTTCTGGCGCTAAGAACTTTTTCATACTTCAGTGCACGTGGTTGTGGTTGGGGTAATTTTTTGCGAGATGAGATGCCATTTTCAATGCTACCATTTTTAGGACTGTAAGACCTTTTGATCACTTTTTATTACATCTTTAATATTTTGCAAAATGGCAAAAAAGTGGCATTTTTTGACTTGGACGCTATTTTCCGTTACAGAGTTAAACTCTGGGAATAACTGTTATTATATTTTGATAGATTGGACATTTTCGGACGCGGCGATACCTAATGTGTTCATGATTTTTACTGTTTATTTATATTTATATCAGTTCTAGGCAAAGAGGTGATTTGAATATTTATGGGCTTTGTTTATTTTATTTTTTTTACAATTTTTCAGATCATCAAGGGTACTTTAACCCTAGGTTGTCTGATTAATCCTACCATATACTGCTATACTACAGTATACTACATTATGGCAGTATATGGGGATTTTCCACATCATCTATTACTATGTGTAAATCGCACATTGTAATAGATCGGTTACAATCAGACAGGTGTGGAAATGCTTAGTAACCTGTGAACTTTCTGTCATGAAAGTTCACAGGTTATAGCGAGGGCGCAGGCGCCGCTGTCTGCATCTCCCTTATGCCCTCTTGGCATGGAGAAGGTGTGAGGAGCAAAATAATCGCAATGTCTGGCGATTTGCAAGGCGTTGCGATTATTTCAGGGCTTGTACGTCACAAAACTGACACACAAGACCTGATAAATGTCTTCTATCATACAGTCACTGACCTTACTCACTGATGGGAGTAGTTGTCCTCCCTGGTCCCTGCAGTGGAGATGGTCAGTGTAGAGTTGGCAGCGATGTGGTCTCTGTCTGTGCTGCCTCCCTCCCCCTCCACAGCTATCAGGAGCTGCAGAGGAGTCTCCTATGGCCGGGTCACCTCTCCTGCTGTGCCCCGTGATGACTGGAGACACAGGGAAAGCTCACACAGGGGAAAGAGGAGGAGGAGGGGGAACAAGCAGGAGCTGCAGAGGAGTCTCCTATGGCCGGGTCACCTCTCCTGCTGTGCCCCGTGATGACTGGAGACACAGGGAAAGCTCTCACAGGGGGGAGGAGGAGGAGGGGGAACAAGCAGGAGCTGCAGGTGAGTCTCCTATGGCCGGGTCCTGCTGTTTCCCTGGATGATACCTGCACTGACAGCTCTCACAGGGGGGAGGAGGAGGGGGAACAAGCAGGAGCTGCAGGGCAGTCACCTATGGCCGGGTCCTGCTGTGCCCGGTGCTGATACCTGCACTGACTCCGGACACGAGGCTCTCACAGGGGGGAGGCTCCGGCCCGGGGGAGGAGGAGGGGGAGTGCTGGGAGCTGTCAGCTCACTTCCTTGCAGCCGCGCTGCTCCAGAGCCCGTGTCTCTGCATCTACAGCAGTGTGTCCCGGGACCAGGAGACGGGACTTCGTCTCTTGGTCCGGGACAATGGCAGGAAAAGCGTGACTATCTCTCAACCGCCCGGGGCAGCGGGACATTGGTGTAAAACCGTGAATGTCACGCTGAAACCGGGACGGTTGGGAGGTATGGCTAATGTGTAATTAGTTGTTATTTAAAATTTTGCTCCCCTTAGCAGAAAAATGCTGATGACATAGACTGTGGTGGAGAATTAAAATGCTACTGGCCATTTAATCAGTCCGTTAATTTCCTCCGTGCGGTCCGTTGCAGAGCATACACAGGACAGAAGATGGCCGCTGGTCACATGTCCACATCACATGTCCTGCACCTGTCTGGGCAGGTCATGTGATCACCACTATGTTTGGCTGTAGTGGGTTGGTTGCAGTGCATCCAGTATGGCCAGTGTGTGGTGATGGCAGTTACACATCATTACTATGGTAACAGAGCAAGAAAACCTGTTACATCATCACTGGGAGCTGAGCCTGAGAGGTAGGAGGAGTTACTGAGAACTAAAGGATCATGGGACTTGTAGTTTCCAGTGGCGGCCATCTTAGTGATAACTCCACCTACTTTAGAGAGGACATAAAATGCTGTGAATCATAAAATCAAACTATTTAAGCTCCGTTTTGTGACTAATGACATTGAGTATTGTTGTACTCATTTATTTATATCATCATGGGTTTTTGTGTCAGACATTCATATTCCTGGAATACCCCTTTAAGTGCAAAAAGTGCAAGGAGCGCTCCTTAGGGGAGGTGCTGGGCAGCGCTCCTTCTAATGCGCTTCCCTACTACAGGAGGTCCCCTACTTAAGGACACCCGACTTACAGACAACCCCTAGTTAAAGACGGACCTCTCTGCCCACTGTGACCTCTGGTGAAGTTTTCTGGATGTTACTTTAGTCCCAGACTGCAATGATCAGCTGTAATGTTTCTGTAATGAAGCTTTATTGACAATACTTGGTCCCATTGCAGCAAAAAATTTAGAAACTTCAATTGTCACTGGGGCAAAAAAGATTTTTGTCTGGACCTACAATTATAATACAGGCGGTCCCCTACTTAAGAACACTCGACTTACAGGTGACCCCTAGTTACAAACGGACCCCTGGATATTGGTAATTTATTGTACTTTAGTCCTAGGCTACAATAATCAGCTATAACAGTAATCAAATGTGTCTGCAATGAAGCTTTAGTGTTAATATTGATTCTTATGACAACCCAACATTTTTAAAATCCAGTTGTCACAGAGACCAAAAAAGTTCTGGCTGGGATTACAACGATAAAATATACAGTTCCGACTTACATACAAATTCAACTTAAGAACAAACCTACAGACCCTATCTTGTATGTAACCCGGGGACTGCCTGTATACGGTTTTGACATACAAATTCAACTTAAGAACAAACCTTTGGAACCTATCTTGTAAGTAACCTGGGACTGCCTGTATTTGACTCCAGGTATACATTGCTATCTATTACTATGTATGCGCAGTATCATGGTTTCTGATATACTTTGCATGTTGCAAAGCCTAAAGTGCAAAAAATCACTTTGTAAAACTATGTACTATACGCCTTCTGATGTGCTTGCTGCCCAGCACTTATATGCTTTGAAATCACCCATGTTTGTTTAATGCTTTATTTTTAAGTATTAAAAACTAACACTTTTTGCTAATTATTTTTCATATTTCATATTGCCAGATTCGAGAGTAGAGCCTTAAAGTTAGTTTGGCTTCAGATAAATATTTTCTTGTTTCTGGTTAAGTTAAAAAAAATTTAAGCAAAAACTTTAAATTCCAGATCACTAAAAGATACAACATTTGACCTAAAGTATTTCTGCAGCATAATGGACACATTAAAAAGTACAATACACAGCATGTGAAGCAGTTTTTATAAATCATTGCTACTTAGTGGACGGTATAAAGCCTTGGTGGGCTAGTTGTGGGTGCTATTCATGTTTGCTTACACATATTTAATAAGGATATACTCCAGCCAAAACACTTTCCAGGGCAAAGCAGAACTAAGAAATGTACAGTCAACAACAGTGGACATAGTCAATTGAATCCCACAAACCAAAGCCATCAACGCCAGCTTCAGCCAGCAAGATCTGTGCCAAGGGTGAGCGGTCTATTCACTGCCAGGGTGTTTGCTTCTGTCATTGCTCAATGATGGTATTCATAAAGAAATTTCTTGACACTCATTCCATTTAAGGTAGAGACAGAACTCAGGCTTACCCGAATGTCTGGGATAAATGTAAACTAACCACCATTCCTATATTCTAGATCGTTCTCAATACCAACACCATCTCAAAGCTAGAAAAATTCTAATGACCAAACCAGAGCTTTTTTTTTTTTTGATTGTCAGCTCTTGCGAGTAGAGCCTCACACCTATTGTTTCATATGACCGTGCTATTATTAGGTACGGTCTTATTTTGTGTGTATGGAACCCATGATCTGCAAAGCGCTGTAGAATATACTGGTGCTGTATAAATATTATATTTATATAGAATATATAATATAGAATATTATATCAGTATACATAATATGTTTCCATTGTCAGCTCACTGCAAAAAAACAAAACAAAAACACAACCTATCTTAACTAAGCTAGTAATACACAGTGGCGCACCAGCCATGAGGCAAGTGGAGCCGCTTGCCTCAGGTAGCACCACTTGCAGCAAGATGGGGGTAGTGTCAGGGTCATAGTTATCTACTACAAAGGAGGACCTGCCACGTAAAATTGTTTCTCATACCCGATGTCAGGCTTAGTGATACTGCATTGAGAACCCACATACTAGGTTGCAACAAAAAGGTTGGGCGGTGGAATATCTCCTGAAATACAAATCTGATCCAAAACTAAAAAAAAATACATGTGCCAAATATCTATTCAAAAATCTATCCAATGATACCAAACACTGCCTCCTACCCCCATCTCCTTTGGCGTGGCAAAATCCTAAATGGGAACCCCATTTTTTTTTTTTATTGACAATTCAGATTCCGCAGGAAAAATTTCACTTCTGGTTACAAGTGAGTCCCCTCGCCTCTTACATATCAGAGAACTTGATTAATTTAAAGCACACCTGTCATCAGGTCTGTGTCACTAGTCCTGTCACCTCTACCTGTTAGAGCAGCTCACACGGATTCCATCCCAGCCTTTATCTAATCATTTAATACATTAATCATTGTAAAATAATCTTTTCTTTATTATGTTAATGAGGCTGGTCACATGGTCAGAGGCAGTGATGTCATACCTGTTACCCCTCCCCTCTCCTCCCCCTGCTCATGTCTGTGTGTAATGTATAGTAAAGCATTACTGGTGTGTGTGCTGTATCTGCTGACATGCTGCATCCTCCTAATACAGAGACACAGACATCAGCTACACAAGTACCTAACATGTTCTGCTATACACATGTGTGATACACAGACATCAGCTACACAAGTACCTGACATGTCCTGCTATATCATGGCTGCCTGGAGCTGATGTCTCTCTCCTACACACACAGGCTGCAGGGGGCGCCAGCACAACATCATTATACAGCCTCACAACATTATACAGGCTGTCAGTCAAGCACTGTGGGTGAGCGCCTCCAACTCATGAATATGGCGATTACAGCGCCATATTTTACCAGAATTGAAAAAGACCTATGGCACGGGTGCGAGAAGTGGCACTCAGAGCCCTCTCTGTGGGCACCCAGGCCGTTGCCCCAGCACAGTACTCTTGGCCTCCTCCTGCATTCCCAGCCACAACATATTCCTGGTCGTCTGAGACTGCAGTATATGAGAGGAGGTGTGGACAGGGCTGGGTATCTACTGTGAGCCTTTTGATTCTTCCTGTCAATGCTACAAAGATATTTCAAATTTCCCCTCCTTCTTTCAACGTATTGGTATCCTCAGTGTGCTTATACGATTTAAAGCTGAGACAGAGCAGATAAAAATAAGCTACTTCCTAAATTGCCATGTTGGCCCTTTGCAATAAACACTTGGGTTTTTATTGTAGTGTGGGCACTATGTATCTAAAAGGTTTGCTATCACTGACCTAGGGAATCCAAATATGCAATTAAAAAAATGGGGGTTCCAGTTTCATATTTTTAAGTTGGCCAGGTAGGTGGGGTGCGAAGTTTGGTATCATTGCATAGCTTTTTGAAAATATTTGACATGTATATTTTTAGTTTTTGGATCCCATGTGTACTTTGGGAGATATTCCACCACCTCCAACCTAATGTTACACCCGATATGTATACATTTTTTGAAAAACCATCAGTATATGCTTTGAATATTTGCAATTGAAATTTAACTATAATCTACATGACTTGACACAGATATAGATATTGGGGGAGATTTATCATTAGGCAGGATTTTGAGCAGTTGTCTATACTGGCAGGTTTCCAACAGACGGATTTATAGTCCGGTGTATGTCCAGTGTTAAATGCCTTCTGATGTGATCAGCTGTCTGTGCTCTATGTGAATAGACTGCACCAGTCACACGTATTGTTTAACATCTGCTCAATTTCTGCCTTTTTGCGATGTTTTTGCACAGGAAATTCTCAGATGCCTCAAACATAAAATTGAGCAAAAACTTCTTCCTGCAGTAGCAATAGACCCACATACACCACCTCCTATGTCAGTGGTGGCGAACATATGGCACGGGTGCCAGAGGTGGCACTCAGAGCCATTGCCCCAGGACAGAGTTCACCAAATAGGACCAAATCCACCAAATCTTCCTGCAGTCCCAGGCAAGAGATGCTTTATTTGAAATGCGATAATTATACACCAAGAAATTACATAGGACTAATGATAAATCTCCCCCGTTGACTTTCCCAACCTCAGTATGAAAAACCACAAAAATAGGTGGTACACAAGGACAAGAGACACTGAGCCAGCAAAACATCTGGCGCGATATATACAACATGACCCATAATCCCCCCCACCCAGCCGGTCGCAGCCAGCTATCCCCCATTGACCCCCCCCCCCCCCAGTCCGGTGTCTTTCCCATCTCATCGAGCAGCTGTCATAGGTTTAACCAGTATCTAGGTCCTATATGATGATGTCCCTTATATTACTAGATACTAGCTAATAGGTACAATAGTCCTTGCCTAATAGATAGTAATGCTCCTGACGGAAGGCCTGGGTGGTCTAACCATTGACCCCATATGCTTTCAAATTTTTTTACAGGCGGTCCCCTACTTAAGGACACCCGACCTTACAGACAACCCATAGTTACAGACGGACCCCTCTACCCACTGTGACCTCTGGTGAAGCTCTCCGAATGTTACTATAGTCCCAGACTGCATTGATCAGTTGTAAAGTGTCTGTAATGAAGTTTTATTAATAATCCTTGTTCCCATTACAGCAAAAAATTTTAAACTCCAATTGTCACTGGGGCAAAAGAAAAAAATTGTCTAAAACTTCAATTATAAAATATACAGTTTCGACTTGCATACAAATTCAAGTTAAGAACAAACCTCCGGACCCTATCTTGTACGTAACCCAGGGACTGCCTGAATTGCCTTTCGTTTCAGATAAACCCCATACTCCAAGCGAATAATATTGTTCATCCTATTTTTATATTCCCTAAGGGTGGGTGGTGTACGCCTGATCCAGTAAAACAATATTTCCTTGCGTGCCTGAAATAATGCCCTTTGGACCCCTATCATTGCAGAAGTGTCCTGCATCTGTTCAGGTAATATGCCCAGAAGACACAGTTTAAGGTCAGGCGCTATCTGAATTTGGAACACCTGATGTAGCAAGTCTAAAACCCCTTTCCAATAGTTCTCCAGCTCTCCACATTCCCAAAGCATGTGTAACAGATGCGCCTCAGACTGTTGACACCTTGGACAGTTAGAGTCAGCTCTTAACCCATATTTATGCAGTATGAGCGGAGTTCTGTAGACCCTGTAAATCATAAACAGTTGGGATATGCGTTGTCCCTCACTGGGAGACAGCAGGGGGAACACTTCCAAGGTGTTCCTCCATTCGTCATCACCTATGGGGCCCACATCCACCTCCCATTTACCACGAGAGCCATACAGGAACCGGTCCAGATATTTGCCCACCAGCCAGATATATACGAATGAGATCATACCAGCTGTATCTTCCCTCTCCAGTATATAGAATCAGTATGCTAGAACAGATAGGGATTTCTTCATCCCCAAATTGCGCATTCAACGCGTGGCGTAACTGCAAGTATTGGTAGAAATGTCTACTTGTAATACTTAAATCATCACCTATTTGCTCAAAAGATTTAAGTTTTCCTTCCTGCAATACTTGTGATATCAGTATTATCCCTTGTCTCATGGAGAAAAGCCCTCCAATCGGAATGTTTCCGGCAGATTAGGATTACGCCATAACGGACTGTGTTTTGTCAAACCGCCAAGTTGCGTAAGGTCCTTAAAGGTTTTCCATACCTTATTCATTAGTTGCAGCGTAGGGAGTGTTGTATTATGTGCCTTTTGGAAACCCGCCTCTAGAGCCATCGCCAGAACTGGGCATCTAGACCATCGGCAGATCAACTTGCCCGTAACTCCCCAACCTTCCTGTTTCCCCCATCCCTCAAAGTACTGTAGCTGGGAGCTTATGAAATACATCCAGGGATTTGGTAAGGCTAGTCCCCCTGCATATTTTGTTCTCTGGAGGTACTCGTAACGTATATGGGCAGATTTTTGTTTCCACACCAGGGCTCTAAAGATTGACAGAATATTTTGAAAGTATCGCTGTGGTATCCAAATTGGAGTGTTATGTATAATGTATAGAACTTGGGGCATAAAAATCATTTTAATTAAGTTCCCCCTGCCAATAGGAGACATAGGTAACTTACACCACGTGGTAGTCTTACTCCTAAGCCTAGCCAGGATGGGGTCTAAGTTGTTAGCTAAGTAGTCCATTGGTTTAGCCGTTACCTGTACTCCCAAATATTTAAAAGGAACTAACTACCTGTAATTGTGCCATTTCCTGCCTAATATCAGGGGCTCTCTCTGTAAGAGGCAGAAATGCTGACTTATTCCAGGTTTTTTTTTAAATATTATTGCAGTTTATATTATACTGCCAGTTAATAGAAATCTTTCCCATTCATAATGTGATCACACACAGGTAAAGTATGTTACAAGCAACAGTTCTAATAACATTGAATATGTAGTTACATAATAAAAAGACATGTCAAGGACATATCGAGTTAATCAAAGGACGAAAGGGTCGTAAGGGAACACAATTCTAAACAATTACATACCTACACATATTACATAACCATCAATGTTATTTTGCTGTAAGAAGGCATCTAAGCACTTTTGTGTAAGTACAACCCTGATAACTTTCAAGGCTATAAATTATGAAAAGCATTACAGGCGGTCCCCTACTTAAAACACCCGACTTACAAAAGACTCCTGGATGTTGGAAATTTTCTGTACTTAAGCCCTAGGCTACAATAAGCAGCTATAACAATTATCAAAAGGTGTCTGCTATTAAGCTTTATTATTAATTTTGGTTCTTAAAGCAATCCAACATTTTTAAAATCCAATTATCACAGAGACCAAAAATTCTGGCTAGGGTTACAATTATAAAATATACAGTTCTGACATGCATACAAATTCAACTTAAGAACAAACCTACAGAACCTATCTAGTACGTAACATGGGGACTGCCGGTATTTCAAAGATTATCTAGGATCAGAGGGTTAATTTATGCAAACTTTCAATATCCTCAGAATGTAAGCTCTGAGCAGGGCAGGGCCCTCACTCCAATATGACTATTTGTATTCTGTAATGTAATATTGTATTTGTATATGTCCCCTATGATTTTTAAAGTGTTATGGAAGACAAACTAAAATCCGTAAAAAATTAATGGATATTTATTAATACACAAAAAGTCTCTCTAAGGCTGCATTCAGAGGAAAGTAAGGAGGACGTATGTGCGGGCGCCAGCTTGCAGCCATACATATGTCCCCATAGACGGCAACATGTGCAGCACCGTACACCGGGAAAAGATAGGACATGTCCCATCTTTCCCCGTGTGCATGGCCCGTATGCCGTGCATTTATATGGAGAGGGGAGGGGTTACCCCTCTTCCTCTCCATCGTGGCATATGTATGCCTGGCCAGCCGGAAAAGGTGGATTAGAAAGGGATTTTTTTTTTACTCACCAATAGGTGGACCTTTTCATCTTTTTTCTTTTCTTGAATAAATGGGTTCCAACCTCTCCATATTTCAAGTATCCTCTGGTATATACCTGGCTGGAGAGAAGTGAGCAGTGTGAAGCCATCATAAATTCCTTCATTTTCTATCCAATAGCAGAAAGCATCACATAAAGCTCAGCTCACATAAAGCTCAGCTCACACAAGAAACAAAGCCTTTTTTTTTTTAACACGGCAGGAAAAGTGTGCCCGGCTATGCTAAACTACTGCCCAACACAACCGGACCTCACAGAACATGGTACCAATTGGTAAAATCTTCCTATCTGCAATGTATTATTTTATTTGTACATATAAATAAATGATTACATCTCCATTGATCATAAAAGTAAAGTTCTCTCTTGTTGGGTGAAATAGATCAATATTTCCATTCTGATTATCAAATAAATCTTCAGATCTTGATAAAATTGATTCTTGTTGGTCTACAATTTTTCTTCCAAAATCTGAGCTTTAAAGGAAATCTAACACCAGAATCAAGGATTGTTAACCAAAAACACACTTGCATGCTGGTCTGTGCCCCCTCTGATAGGATCTGCTCTTCTTTCAGCTTCTTGTGTCCTTGTTTTTACAAAACAATGCTTTAAAATTTTACAAATGAGCCTGAGGGGCTCTGGGTTCCATTGACAGCTATGGTGCCTGGACCCCCTCAGGTTCATTTATATTATTTTTAAAACCTTGCTTTGTAAAAACAAGGGCATAAGAAGCTAAAATAAGAGTAAATCTTTTACATTTCTTCATCTTGGTGGTAGATGTCCTTTAAAATAGGAGGGAATTACTGATGATACCAGGGAGCCATACAAGGTTCATACAAACACTACAGAAAATACACTGTAACAACAAAGCTGGAAGACAAATACATTGCAAGTATTAAAGAGAACCTGTCAGCTGTTCTATTTCACTAAATCTACAATCTTTACCTTGAACAGCAAAGCACAATTGTTCAAATAGTCTATATCCAGCCAATCCAAGCATGAGAAGTTTTATTCTTTATGTAAATCAGCCTCAGTACACAGAGGTAGGTAGATGAGCAGATGGAGAATTCCCCGGTTTCCCCTCCCATCTCCTCCTACATCTTCTTTTCTCCCTCCTTTCCAGCTCCATCACTTGCTGGTCAGAGCCACCATGTTCATCTCCAGCCTGGTGTGTGATGTGCACAATGTCTCCACTATCACTACCTTCTGACCCTTCACCTTTCCTCCCACCTTCCCAAACCACCTGTGAGGGTCCATTTACACACGGTATGCCCGCCGTGCGGGCATACCACCGTGTGCTGGAGGTGAGGAGGAGGTGGCCCCTCCTCCCTCCATAGAGAATAGCGGCGCACGGCCGCACATAAGCCGAAAGATAGAACAAGCTCTATCTTTTTGCGGTGTGTGGCCCGGATCAGTGCCACCCGCGCTATTGCCGTCTATGCGGACGTACATGCGGCCGCATATACGTCCCCGCAGACGGCCATGTGAATGAGCCCTGACAAAGAGGATACAGCCAGTGTGGTGCACAGGCACCGTGTAGCAGGGGATGTAAAAATAGCTGTACGTGTTCCAGCAGGGCACTGTGAAGCATTCCCTGTCCCTGATGAAGCAGAGCTGTATGTGTCTTCAGTTAAATATTGGCAGACAATCCCTCAGTACTAGTTCCATGCACAGGGCCCACCCAAGAGTCCCAGCATGGTGGTGGCAGTGAGACCTGTCAATCAGGAACAGGGAGGCAGGGGAACCATGAATATGCCGGACTCCCTTTCTGTGATTGGACTCACAGGTATATAAGTATACAAAATGATAATTTAACATTGCTCACATGAAGAGGAACCATTCAGCAGTGAACACAATGTTTTTAATCACATTTTTTAATTAAGTATTTATTTTTGGTGCGTAAATTTGAATGTTGGATGAATACTTTGCAGGCAGGAAAATAGAACAGAAACAGTATACAGAGTTTGCTGATGGACCTTTATAGAAAATATCGAAATGAGACATGTTCTAATTAAGTGATGATAAGAATGGATTTCTGTTTTTCTCTCAATGCTGTATGTGTTGTATCTCATGATTTTATCTCTATTCCCAGGTGTTGCAGCAAATGAACTGTGCAACTTCTTGTGAATCAAACTCATTGTATAATCTATAAGCTGGATCTCATTGGCCACGGCAGCCCAATTTCAAATGAACAATTATAACTTTGGGGTGGGTAATTCCATGCAAGCTGTACACAAGGTCTGGAAGGGGATCAAGTCCAACCATTACATTCCATTGTCATGCTGTACACATTGTCTAATGTGCAGTTACCATTCCTTATATGGGATGACACATACGTCACATTGGCAGCGTCACTCCTCTGCAGAAATGTTAGCTGGTTATGTCAACACCCTGTGGACGCCCTGTAGCTCCTTACCAAAGACCTTGGTGTGCTACAGTATATTGCTGTACACCAGCAGTGTTTGGAAACATTTTAAAAAAGTTTTTTTTCATAAATCTATGAACATAGATATAAGATGTATATAGACATAATTAATAGTAGAACAATAATAATGCATGGAAAAATAAACCAAGCATACCTCTGTGTAGCTGCCTGCACACTGATGCAGGATCGTATGTGGATCATCAATAATACCTTGTGTGGTCTAAAAAATACCTTATTAAATTAATAATTGCCCTGGCCGGGCAACTGAGGTGTTGATCACGCGTGCGAGAGAGTTCCCGAGAGCCGAACTGCAGAATGGGAGGGTGTGGACATAATACATGGCACGCAGGAGGCGTGCACAATTAAAAGCAGTCAGAACACCCTGTGTGATATGCACAAGAGCGTGAAGTGGTAATCTGTATAATTTAAAAAGCTATTTTTTTCAGACCACATAAGGTTTTATGGATAATCAACATAAGATCCTTTGTCCGCATGCAGATTTCCTTTAATTTACATATCTTTTTTTCCATTCCACAAATACGGATGTAAATACAGCCATGTGAAAGTGGTCGTATAACAAGGTTAGATTACATTGCATTCTAGCAAAACACTGCAAAAGCTACAATTCCACACAGTGCAGTGGCTAGGATAAACAAGGCTAGCCATTTCCCTGAAGAACGGTTTATGGAAGACTGGATTGTTTATAAAGGAAACAGAACAGCTTTCAAATAGGCTGTCAGAAAACTGCAAAACCCCTAACCTTCCTGCATTCAGAGATCACAGACTGTCATAAACACAGAAGCGGAGGGCAATTCGAGAACTTCTCTGCTACTACTCAGCTCTGCTAACAGTTTCCATTTAGAAGAATGGGAAAAAACCATAACACACGACCAACAAACTATCTCAGAGGGAGTGTGGGGTCACATAACTATCCTGAGGACAAAGCCAAATTGGGTAGCAACATGACTTCATTTAATTATGTTACTCCTCAAGTGCCCCAGGCTAAAGAAAATACTGGAAATAATGTATTCATGATCAGAAGGCTCTCTTTTAAAATGTTTAAAGGACATCTACCACCAGATTACGGACGGCAGACTGTGCTATTATGCATGCTTGTTACCTCTAGGGCAGTGTTTCCCAACCACCGGTCCGTGGCCTAAGACCAGGCCGTGGAAAACCTGGTTCTGGGCCGCACCATTCTCTGTAAAAAACAACAACAACAACAAAAAATACTCAACTTCCCTGTTCCCCTGCAGCAGTCTTCTCTTCCTTTACTTCATTTCCCCATTAATGCGCTGCTCTATTGCTGGGGTGCATGATGATGTCATCACATCTTGTCTCCTGACAATAGAACCGTGCATTAATCCGAAAGAGAAGACTGCTGCAGGGGAACGCGGAAGGTGAGCATTTTTTTTCGTGTAGGAGTTTGGCTGGGAAAGGGGACAATGGAAGGAGAAGGTGGGGGCAGCTAAAGAAAAGGGGATGTGGGAGGGGGGCATGCTGCAGGAAAAAGGACAATATAAGTGGGGGGGGGGGCGCTAATTCAGGAAATGGGACAATATAAGCTAGGCACGCAGGGAGCTATGTACATTTTTGACTATGAAACTATAACACCAGACTGCATACTGCCCAACCACCGGTCCCTGGAGAAAATTTATGTTTTCAGCCGGTCCCTGGGCAAAAAAAGGTTGGGGACCACTGCTCTAGGGGAGCGCTTCATTGCTCCTTTATTAATTAAACACGCACCCCCCCCCCAGCTTATTATTGTTCACCCCCCCCCATCCGCTGGTTGTACTGAAATCTCACACATACTCGAAAACTTGTCCCTTGCGGAATCGCACTAGTAACTTGCAGGCTGCACAAGGGACAAGTTCTAATGTATGCCCAAGATTTTAAAACAGCCGACTAACATTACCATGGTGAGATCCCTCTATTGCCCAGTTTCCAATAGGCGAGCAACAAAGTCATTAAGGGCGAAGTGGATGATATCCGTTGTAAGTCTGGGCAAGACGAAATACACAATCATGCCCATGATGCTCCGAGAAGCTAAATAAAATTGTTTTTACAGTCAAGGTACAGATTTTTTTCTCATTAAAACAACAAGGCTTTCATACAAGGTAATTCATCTACAAGAGTATATGATATGCCATGTATACATGTGCTTGGGGAGCAGAAACTTTTATCAATTTTTGTAAATTAATAATGCAGATGATAATACAAACAATTTCTTATATACTTTCTTATTACTGTGTCCTTCTTTTATCCTGGCCTTTCTTCCTTATTAAAGAAGTCTGTGTCAGCTTTCTCTCCACTCTAGTGATAAATTGTCTAATGACTTTACAGTCATTCTATTCATGACTTTACAGTCATTCTATACAGTCAAACTATTTACAGTCACTGAATAGTCTAATCTACTTAGAGAGTTAAATAATAAAAGGAAATATTCTATAGGAATTGATCAAGTTAATCATTTGGCTCCTTATCTGCACCAAAAACTTTCACATACACTGCTCACTGCAGGAGAAAGAGAAGAAAAAAAAAGAGCTAAGAAGCCGATGTACTTAAGTAAAATTACAAAGTTTAGCACCTGCACTATTCATTTCTGAAAAAAAAATGCTCCAAATGCTTAGTTGTCTTTAGTTAATGTAACTGGACAGGCAAAAAAAACACAGTAACGCAGAGTGTGAACATGAAGAGTTACCAAACCTCTGAACATTTTGTGACTTTTACTGCCATTTTAGCCTCTGAGCTGGCGTGCATACTATAACGGCTTATATCCAGGGTATGGCAATATTTCTTGCACAGTGCCATGCCCTTTTGCACCAAGCAATGCAGTAACAACATTTGGTAAAGGAGATGTAAAATATTCAGGCCGTTTTTTTGGTGCAAATGGCAGAATTTTTTGGTACATCTGACCCTGGCCATGTTTGTGAGACTTTGTTAGATATCCGGTATGTTGAGTCCTTGCCCACCTCTGGAGTTTTTGTGCGTCCATTCTCTAACAGGATCTCTTCTTCCTGTGAGACCACTTGACATATTTCAAAGTCTGTGTGCCCCAAATCCTGCAGGTACTGATAGAGTGGTGAATTCTGAAAAAGAGTAGGAATAGTCATTATTATATAAGTATAATATACGATGATGAGATACAAAGCCCAACAAAACATCATCCTGTACACTTCCCTCTAGGCTCTGAGCACATGGCCAGAGGAAATCAAGGGCTGCAATACAATTTCCATGAACAAGCATGAAATAATATCACTGTGGGAACTCATTTTGGTGCCTTAACCCCTTAACGATGAGGCCTTTTTTCATTTTTGCGCTTCTAGTTTTCACTATTTTATTTTTCCATGTATTTTTCTGCATAACAAAGAGCACTTCATAGAAATGGTATTTAACATTGCATGCCCTGTAATGAAAAAAAAAAAAAACGCATTTGCGCCGTATTCTTGTGGGCTGGATCTTACAGCTTTCACTGCGCGCCCCAAATGACATGTATACTTTATTCTATATACTATATTATGGGTCGGTGCGATCACGGGTATAACAAATTTGTATAGGTTTTATAATGTTTTCATACATTTGCAACAATTAAAACCTCCTGTACAAAAAAATATTCTTTATTTTGACATCTTCTGGGGCTAATAACTTTTTCTTACTTCGGTGTACGAAGCTGTGGGTGGAGTCATTTTTTGCGACTTTTGATGACATTTTCAATGCTACCATTTTGCGGACTGTCCGACCTTTTGATAATTTTTTTATATTTTTCAAAAAACGTGGTATTTTTCTACATGGCGATACCCAACATGTTCATGATTTTTACTGTTTATTTTTAAATCAGTTCTATGGAAAGGATGGGGTGATTAAAATTTTTAGGTTTTTTAAATTTTAAAAGGTTTTTTTTTTTTTTTTTAACTATTATACAGCCCCCCATGGTACTTTAACCCTTGGTTGTCTGACTGATCCTACTTTATGGCAGTATATGGGGATTTTCCTCATCATTCATTACAATGTGAAAATCGCACATGGTAGTGAATGGGTTAAAACCAGACATCCTCGGGTGTTCGTAAGACCTGAGGCGGTCATGGCAAATGATCATCTCACTGATGACCTCACAAGGGGAAGCAATGAATCCAAGTTGTTGACAGCGCCCACACGATGCTGGGATTTAAATACCTTCGGCAGCTTTTATATGGTTAACACCTGTGATCAGTGCCAGCATGGGTGTGTTACCGGTGGACATTTGCTGCAATATGCAGCAAACGCCAACCTTATATGGAGACGGCTCAGCCCATGTGCCCTTTATATACACCCGCAGCAATTAAAGTCAAGTAATTAATAAATGCCATATTTCTGCTGCAACTAGTGGACACCCAATATTGTGATCAAGAAATTTTGAAAATAAAAGTCATATGTTGACTACAGATCAGGTCACTGAAACCTTGTTTCAGCGATTTCATTACCTTCAGGGATATAAACCAACACATTTCCACATTGTAATGATGTAATGATGTCAGCTGAGGAGCCAGAACAATTGTGTTTGGATACTTGTTACAAATCAGTGGGAAGGATTTCTTACTTATCACTGATCAAGTATTCAGACAAGATTGTACTTGACATAAGCTGAAGGTTGTTCGTTTTTATTGACCTATAGAGGACATCCTTTATATTCTGCACATGGAGGACCTCCGCAAGCATTAGGAGCAGGATGGTGGGACCTACTGTCAAGTGCACCTATTAGTACTGAAAAATGTATTTACCAATAATGACAAAAATTGGATATTCAATATATCTAGCAACCTTACTTCTGTATAAAAGAAAATTAATCCTAATTGTTATGACTCAGATCTATTTCCATGACTTTCCTTTAACAAGTTACAACTCAATCTGTGAGCAAGAAACAATGTTTGCTTTGTCTCCCGTCTTACCCGCTGTTTACTCAGCAGCACAAGGCTGGTTCCTGGAATCCAGCGTCTGAAGCTTGTACTTTGCATCATTTCTATCCTAAACACAAAGGGCTGTAAAGAAACAATATGACTCAAATGCAGGTAAGATACACCTACACCTTTTGCCAGACTGGAATATCCGTTAAGGCCCTGTCCCTGGTCTCGGATATACTTTACATACCATAATCCATTAATCACAAGAAGCCACCAGACAGACAGGCCACATTCCTTGGCATCAAACTTCACCTGAACAGGGGTAAATTTCCCAAACGCAAGTTTACACTTGGTTATTGCTGCACATCCAGCAGAATTTGGACATACAAAGTCACTGTGAGCTTTTCATGGACAAATTTCAGGTCGACGCAAGCAGCTTCTAATAAAGATACAGAGCGCATTGTAATATTAATGTAATGTGTGTGTGGAAGGTCATACTTTCATGTATCGTATTTATGGTTAAGAGTATTAGTTTACACCTTTACTTTGACTTGGCCAAAGGTGGTAGATAAGGTGTTCACAATACCACTGCCTCTGATTTTATGCTGATATTTGCTGTTGAATTACATATAAATCCGGCAGAAATTTTCTTTACCATCATCCAAAATTTTTTTTCTTTAAAGCTTGCGAATATGTTTAAAACGTGAGGTCACCACTATAGCTTTTATGGCAATGTAGTTCAGTTATATTTCATTTCAATGAATGGGACGGAGCTGTGACTCTATACAATGTTGGTGCTGTGCTCTGAGACTTGCAAGTGGACAAAAAGCTGTTTTTTGGCACTAAAGGTGAGAAGGTAAGAAGAGAATCCTTGCATTATATATCACTGTGGTGTTTGGTCTGTGAAATCCGTCCAGCACACGGTCCGATTCACAGATCGACCAGGGATAAAAGGATCCTGAAATACCCCTTAAAACATGAAAGAGCCAAGGCTGCTAACTGGTTTCACTACAAGTCAGTATACTCAGCCAACAAGTTCCTGTAATAAAGCCATCCAGCTTCCCGCAAGCAATGTATACAGTACAGCAAAACTAAAAAGTCATGTACAATAAATTGCTCAGCACTTCTGACTGCAATACTCTCTGCCTTACATCTAAGTAGGTATAAATCCATTATGTGTTCCTGAGAAGGCACAGACACTATTAAAGCAAGACTGAGCATCCTCTCAGAGGAGTAAAAAGATGAACACTACAGTCAATGACACAGAACCTGGCAAGGCGCCGTGTACTCCAATATGATTTACAATAAGACTGTTAGACATATCATATATGTTAGTATCGTGTTTGATACTGGACGAGAGGTCTTGCTGATGATCCTTCAAAACTACAAGGCTGTTATAGAACAAGCTACAAACGATAAACTAAGAAAACCCAAGTACTGTATGGACAGTGTTATTTCCCATTCAATGCATCTAATCACAACTTCTGCCCAAAGTTTCTAGACTGTGATACAAATGGCGACCAGCATATACACTTGTCAGAGACCAGTTTCCTAAACGTCAAGGTCATGGTGTAGTCCTATGTGGATATATCCTAACGTGTGTAAAAAGCAGGTTTTTAAGCTTTCATAAAAGTTGTATATATATTTTTAAAGCACATAAAAAAAATGTAAATAAAATAATTGTGAAAGAACACTAATCAAAATTAGAGAGCACTTTTAGGTATTGCCAAGTTATTGATGTTAATCCAAGACCTCCTGCTAATTTCCTTAAATGAACCCATCACCACATTTTTCACAAATACAGGTAGTAACAGGTTCCCATAGAGCCCTAGTAACTATCTGACACCTTTCTTTTAGTCGAAAATTGTTCCCCTTAGATTCCCATATATTCAACTTTATAGTTTTACCTGGTATCTAAGCATGGATACAGCAAATCGACGTGGGAGTGGACTCCTTGGGCTGAATCCAGCAGCTCTTCTCCATCCGCTCTCTGCATGGAGCTCTAATGTCATGTGACCAGGGTGACTTCTTCACAGGTCATTTAGCCTTAGAAAACTGTACACCTAGCATATATCTCATGAAATCAGAGCATATCATATCACTTGAAATCAAAGAAGCCTGCATGGAGAGGAGTATAAGTCTGCTGCGATTTTTCTTTTTTATGAGGTCAGATATGTACATGGTACAGTTTGCTAATGTTAAGAGGCTAAAGAACCTGTGATGAGGTCACCCTGGTCACTGGACATTAGGTAATTCCCCTCGACTCGCTCCAAAGATGCATAGATATTAGGCAAGTTTATAACGGATTCTATGGGGTTCTGAGAGAAACAATTTTTAGCTAAAAGAAGGGGGTCATTTACTACGGCTCTATAGGAACCTGCCACTAAATGTATTTGTGAAAAATGTGGTGCCAGGTTCCCTTTAATTATCTGACAAACCCTATTTAAAGAGGACCTGTCACCTAATGTAAGCAGCTCCTAGTGCTACAGCATATGCCGCAGTATTACACTGCTAGCGTTATCGCACACCTCCGATAATGCTAACAAACACTGCAGTGCTGTACAATTGAAAAGGAAGCGCTACCTCTCCCCCTACTCCATAGGCCAGCGGTGACAGTCGAGCTTCACACGGCAGTCACCGCCCCTAATCCCACCCCCTCATGAATACGCCCGACCGCTTACAGCACGGTCCGGCGTTTCCAATTGTACAGCGCTGCAGTGTTTGTTAGCGTTATCGAACGTTTCCGATAACGGTAGCAATGTAACACTGCAGCATATGCTGTGCCACTAGGAGATGCTTACTTTAGTGAGGAGACAGGTCCTCTTTACCTTCCAGCCCAAGGGTGGGATCACAGTGTGTTATTTTTTTTTTCCCGAACATTCAAATGAAGTTTTATTAAATGACAATGAAAAAGGCAGTCACAGAACAAGGGTAACAAGTACAGAAAAATAATACAGGCAGTCCCCTACTTAAGGACACCCGACTTACAGTCAACCCATAGTTACAGACAGACCCCTCTGACCTCTGGTGAAGCTTTCTGAATGCTTTACTATAGTCCCAGACTGCAATGATCAGCTGTAAGGTGTCTGTAATGAAGCTTTATTGATAATCCTTGGTCCCATTACAGCAAAAAATGTTTAAACTCCAATTGTCACTGGGGCCAAACTTTTTTTTTTGTCTGGATCGACTATACAGTTTCGACTTACATACAAATTCAACTTAAGAACAAACCTCCGAACCCTATCTTGTCCGTAACCCGGGGACTGCCTGTACAAAAATAGGAGCATAAATCTACATAAATCTATGCCAAGAAGCATAGTATATGCTTATACAATACAACAACATACACAATGCGTAGTGTAAGCATATGGTGGCTGTGGTAAAAGGGAAAGGTTGGGTACAGAGTAAATGGTCTAAGGTAAGTACTAATGCTTTTTAGGTGCAGTCACAATAAAGCACTTTGGTAGCTTACCTCAACAAGCACATAGCTCTGAAAAATGAAAATGACATGGAAATGATCTTCCAAGAATCTGGCTGCTCTATAAATAGCTCCAGTAGGATTTGTACAGTCTATACTATCTGTATGCAATGAACCAAAAGGCAAGGATGTTCACTGGGTTTGGAATTGGGGCAGGGGGGCGCTAATGCCAATTGTTAATTTTTTTTGAGTCACAATATGAAAATGGGTAATGAAAGAAAGAAAATCTTTCAACAGCCTGCAGCTGCCAAAATCCAGACTTTTTTTTTTTTTTTTAAAAAGCTTACCTTTTATTTTTACTGTGATAATTGTTAACTGGCAAGGTCCAACAATAAAAATAATAAGAGTAATATCTAGTACACTATAACCCCAACCACTTGTCTTCTTTAAAGGGAACCTGTCACCGCTGTTAATAATAATTTGCGTGCAGGTTCCCAAAGTGCAACCTTTCTTCAGCTAATAAAAATCGCTGCGCAGAAATGGAAAAAATTAACATTTATTCTCTGACTGGTAACCAGACAGAGAGTCTAGCGAGTCTAGGTGGGCGGATACATACATGAGAGTCCCGTGGCTTGCTCACACCTCCTTTCCCTACGTCATCCGGCTGTTGGCTGAATTATAACACTTATACTTATGGCTGCCACACACGGAAGCTAAGCATTAATGCGGCACATGCGCCATAGGCAGATCTGATGGCTTCAGAGCTGTAATCTGTCTGCACATAGGACTTGTGTTGTAGGGAATGTAATCTGCACATCATGTAAAGGAAAATTATACAATCCGCTGCATTGCAGAAGCTAAGCCAAGTCCTAATGGAATGTTCCTAATGGAAAGCTTGTCCACTGTCATCTATGCCAACCAGCAGAACTATAAATTCAGCTCTGGATCATAACACAGGCTGCAATACATAGGATCTAATTTGTTCCCCAACTGTGCTTGCTTTATGCTAGAACAAAATTGGCACAGGTGCTACAGGTCAAATTGGAGATTTTTGTATAAAAACGTTTAGCACCAGAACTTTAAGGGGCTTTATTATTAAGACCGATGCTCTATTTATAGGTTTGCAGCATTCAAAGATTTTGTAAATTTGAGCTTTAACCTGTCCCAGTTTTAGTAAAAGAAACAATGGGCTCAAATAAAGCCGGATAAGTCAGACAAGATCCAGAAGTGCGGTCATGCATCATCCATGGCTTGGAACATGTGTAGCTTCATGGAGTCCTGGGATGGTTCTATGTGGGTGCCGGGATGGTTCTATGAATCTAGTCACACATGTAACGATAAATATCTGCAATGATATTCATAGCGGCAATGGTGATGATTATAAGCAATGGATCTCCAGGAAGGGGCAATGTCTGGCCTTATCATGTATTGCATTGTTACTAAGTAGAATGGATACAATGGAATATATGTCAGTCATTGGATCACTGCATGCCTTCAAGGAACTGTCCAATATGACACATTCTTCTCAGATAACATAGACATTAAATGGAACACTATGAGTACAGCAAAAACAATGATGCGACATGAAGATACTCAAAGACAGTCAGATGACAGTGAAAGGCAATGACAAGTACACTGTACACATGGTACACAAAGATCATTCAGCTGTCATTCACACTGCACATTCCCAGCACAGCTCCCCGGTGTCATGCGGAGACATGGCGATACCTGGGCGTCGAGTCCAGGGTACACACCCGGAGAAAGCTGAACACCATAACACTGGCTATTGTCACCCACCTCAAACACCACTTCTTCATCAAACTCCGCAGTCATTGCTGTCCGCCATGCCACACCGCGCGGCACTCTGGGAAACCGAGTCCTGACCTATTGATGTCACCAGTGAAGCTGCTGAGCGTTTCTGACGGACAGAACTACAATTCCCAGAGACCAACGCTCTCCCCCCATACGATCAGGCTGCTTAGTAGAGTCCCAGTCGCTCCAGAAGGGGGAGACTCAGCGAGGGGTGTGACCAATACACCAGTACCAGCTGGAGGAGAGAGAGGCGTCCCGGCCGTGACGTCACACCCGCTCCTCCCTCCTCCCATAGTGGGAAGAAGCATCTCCTAGCTCCGCCAGGCGGCCCCTTGTCCTGACTGCGGGGCACTCGGCAAAGTTTGTGGCAAGATCTCCCCGAGGAGTAATGCAGCCGCCGCACGTTATTATGGAGTAAAAGCAGATGGAAGAACATGAGTTCTGGTGAGTGCGGGGAAGTACAATGAAGCGGGTGTACCACACTCCTCACATAGCAGCAGGAGGTCACCGCACAGCAGCCTTATCACCCGTCAAGGGCTTCACTATACATTACACCGAGCAAAACACGTCAGATTAATGTGACTTTCTAAGATTCCTCACCAGTGCTTGCTGTCAGTGAATGGAAAGTCTGCAAACATTCCAGCTTGAAGTCACAGGGTGAAAGCTGTAGGGACTACTACTACGTGCAGGCTAGCCCTGTGTTATCTCCTAAAGATAGTTAGTAGCCGTGCCACACAGTCTGGTGTATGGAAAAGTGCAGTGCTTATGTTCATTGACAGCAAACAGAGTGTAAGAACTTTGCAGCTTTGTTCATCTTTAAAATACATTGGAATATAAGTTTTCTTTTGCTCTCTATTCCTTGGTGATTACAGATTTCTCTTATGCTATAGGTGTCCTGCTGTAGGGTTATGGCATACTTTCAGGTAAAGCTGCAGCAAGTGGACAACACCACTGCTGACTTTTTGCGTCATTCAGACCGCTGTGGTTGGTCCGTAAATCACGTCCGTGCACTGGCCGAATTTCCCAGACTGACCACAGAGCCCAAGATGAGCATTCTAGTAATATATCGTTATTACAGTTTGGTGCTGTTGTTTTGCAGAGGATAGACTCTTTGCATCATATAGCACTGTGATTCTCTAGGTCCCATCTTCTGTACTGTGGTTGTTTCGTGAAATCCGGTCTTTGCACGGTCTGTGATTCATGGACCAGCCACAGTCATTTAAATGAACCCTAAACTACCGTATATACTTGAGTATAAGCCAGCCCAAATATAAGCCGAGGCCCCTAATTTTACCACAAAAACCTGGTAAAACCCATATTTTTTTTACTCGAGTATAAGCTGTTTGGGTTTCCAGCACATTTTTCCAGCACTCGAGTGTATATGGTATCTTTCCCTAACCCTCTTACAATTTCTAATCTCATCTACAGTTTATCTAATATGCTAATTTTCTAGAGAGGCTACTGGGGCGTGGAGTAGCCTTGTCGGGGTATGGGAGCAAAGGCTACTCTCCTCCCCAGTCACATCTGCGAACCCTCCCTACCTGCAAGGGGCCAAATTGAGTCTGGCGCGCTGCCGGAGCTCTGTACATAAGCAGTAGTTCCGGCTTAAGTAGCAGACGTGAGCGACAATGTGTGCATGCGCGCCCCACACTGAAGCCAGTGCTCCGGTGGCACGCCGGATTCATCTTGACCTCTAGCAGTTAGGGAGGGATCGTAGAGGTTACGGGGGAGTGAATTAGCCTTTGCTCTTACACCCTGGAGTAGTCTCTCTGGAAAATTAGCATATTATATAGATAAACTGTAGGTTAGTCTAGAAATTGTTGTAGGATTCAGGAAGGGTAGTTTAGGATATTAATGGTAATCATCAGATCAACCTTAATAGGTAGATTCATGATGGTAAGTTTACTTTAAGGGGGAAAGAATTGTTCTAATTGTGAAGCCACTAAAATACACTTGGGGACATATCACATGGCAGATTTTGTTAGATTTTTCTCTCTGGTCGAAATCAATGGAAGGACATCAGTGGATTACAAAACAAGTTTACATTTTCTAACCTTTTGTGACTACGCTTCCTGTGCACTCCTAAATAAAGTCAAAGGAGTTCAAGCTGTTAAAGTGGTTCTCCCAGGAAACAAGTTTGGCCCTAACTTGCTGAACGGTGGGGGACACCCACAGATCACGAGAACGGCTGTCTGCTCTGCTCATCTTGGGGAGCGACAAGGGGTTCAACTGAGGTACCACAAACCCCTGGTTCTCGTGATCTGTGGATCGGGCCTAACTTGTTTCTTGGAAAACCCCTTTAGGCACTGTATACAGCCAGTGTGTCCTGTTTCAATGCTTTTACTCCTGGCTGGCATGTCTTCCTAGGCTTTTAGCATACTTGTATCCTCCCTGTATCCCTGTAAGTAGGCATGTAGATACTAGCTATTTTTAGATTGGTATCACGACTCATTAGGAGAAACAGACAATATATTGTACTTGTCACAGTGCATAGCATTCATTTACCATGTAACTTGTCATGTGTCTGATTCGGTCATTTTGGAGATCAGTGAGGAGCAGTACAAGCTATCCAAAGTCTACAGGAAGGAAATGTTTAGTATTACTGTCTGTCTATATCATGGATATATGGGTCACACTTTGAAGAAGTGAAGAGCTTCCTCTTGTATCCAGGCCTGTGCTCCACTAACAGGATGTTTATTTTACATATTCCAGACTGTAGTTTGTTAATTCCAACCGGAGTCATTTCCACATGTTCCTGCAAAACACTGAAAAGATGTGCTCTGTACTTACTGTACATCAGTATAGCAGATGGCTGAAAAATCAAAGAGCATTTCGAAACAACTGCAACAAAAATTACATTTTTATAGAGTTTTATATCTGTTAAAGGACAGTCGTGTTTATTAGATATCCCCTTTAAGTTGATGCTGATGGAGCTGCTTATTCTTAGGACGATGCACACAATGGCACAAGACTGCACCGATCTGTAATAAAAAGTAGAGCCAGTCTTGGTCAGAAGCATGTGCAAAAAACCTACCGTAAGACAAGTTGTCATTTACTTTGTAACATAAAGGGGAAAAAGGTCTTAAAAGTACAAAATTATACACTCTTTATTCCAGTAGCCAATTTCAGTGTATATTTTATATTTAACCATTTATTAATTGCCAGAACTGGGATGTATAAGTAGAGCATCCTTAATGCCAATGAGGCAATTAAAGAGTCAACTTGTAAATGAATGTCACTCTCCATTCATGAGGGGATGCAGCTAGGTCTTCAGCAGTTTGTGTTGGATTCTAGAGCTGGGCATTGTATACAGGCCCATGAAAAGTTAAAGCAACTTATTCGGCAACATTTCCCTGCCTGAAAGCAGACTCCTCTTCTGGTCCCCCTAAAACTGTCATAGTTTATACAGCAGATAGGATCCTAGCTATCAAGTTTTGTCCATCTGTGCAGGTGTTTGTTCTTCCAAGCTTTGTAGTCTGCTGGGCTATTATTTGATTGGCATATTGAAGGTCAATGGGCATTACATAGGATACGTTTCACAAATGGATACCTTACAGATATTGTGTCTTGGTTAACAATAGGGGATATCACTACTGCAGGTCTGTCCTGAGTGTGACTTATTTATACCATAAGTGGGGGTTTGACTACTGTGTCCCCAGCTTGTAATAACCTGTTACTTGTCTTTCCATTCTTAGTCGGAGGCTGCAGGATGGAAAGACGTAGCTTGTTTTTTGACGTACAGAAGGTATAGTGGCCAGACAACTATGCCTCCGTCTGCCCCTGTTTGTTTATGTATATGCTAAGGGTATACGTTGGGTGCTTTCCCTTTTGTATAAGCGATCTTGTCACCTAATCTTGTGTACAGTATGTTTTGGCTAAGTAAAGTTTACTCTGTAAATAGTAGTGTTGCAATGACTAAATGCAGCTCTAGTGACCACTCATTTTCTTACTTTGTTGTTTTTATATAATCTATCAGGTTATATAAATAATTATTTTGACATGTACAAGTATATTATGTTTGCATGTAGCAAAATGCCTCTCTTGTAATGGGCCCCATATAGAGGATGGACTCCTTCTGACCCTTTTAACAGCTAAAAATATTGGTTGACCCCTTCACCTTATTCAACCAGCTGTTCAAAGATGATGTGCATGTTAAGACCCTTATATCCTGAGTCTGACATCTTAATCCATTTAAAGACATTTATGCATATCTTCTTTGTGCATATTTCATCATATGAAAGTGAAGGCATTTTTAAAATGTAATACACACCTCCCAACTATTGCAGTGTGAAAAAAACCAGGACATTTGGGAGTTGTGGTCATATTCTAGCAAAAAGCAGACACATGAATGGTTAATGCATATATTCTTTTAGCCTGAATTATTCATGTGATCCATAAGGTAAAGGAGTAGATTAATCATTAGGCAGAATCTTTCTCCAGTTTTTATTATCTTAGGAGCTCTATTGCACATTAGATTTATCATAATGGCTTAGACAACTTGATAACTGGCACATGAGGTGAGACAGCAATACAAATAGGGTCTGTATATTGTATTCGGGTGCCCGCAGCGCTCGATCCTAGTTGCCAGGATCCATACCGATGTCCATAGTGGTGAAAAAAGGTGTCCTTTATTCACAAAACAGTGTGATGTATCGACACAGATTTACGAATAAATAACACCACTTTTTCATTGCAACCAAAGAAGTGCTTTTATTTGTGGCATATGAGGTTTTAAAGGAAATCTACCTTTTGATTTTCTGCATTATGAACCAAACATACCTTGAAAATGCTGTAGCTACACTGATGCAGAAACATATCTTGTTTAATTATAAAAGTATGATAATGAGACTCTGTCCCTCCTGTGGCCTGCTGGTGCTTCTCCTCTTACCCTAATTATGCACTGCTCTAGAGAATGATGTAACCACTAAGTTGTCCCTGACAGGCAGAAGTAATCAATTGCTGCACCATCCCCCAGCTGCTATATAGGAGTCATCAAGCTCAGGTTGATTAGTCCTGTCTGGACAGTTCAGGAAGCTCAGTGTAATGTTTTTATGAACGGCAGACTGCATGCAACCCAGCTTTCCCAAGGTCCTGAATTTTATAATGAGCAAAATCACTTGGTTCAGGGATTAAACAAGATATGTTTCTGCATCTGTGTCGCTACAGCATTCTCAAGGTATGTTTGGTTCACAATGCATGAAAACAAATGGTAGATTTCCTTTAATGTGGATATGTGACTTGGTTCAAAGGTTGCAACTAGTTCATAAGTTTTCCTATGCCACTGGAACTAGAGTAGATTTGCACCTAAATTTGTGTGGTCCCCTGTCATAGCACCCCCAAATACAGTACTCATCCTGATCGCTGATTCAAACATCGTGACAGGTGTATGATTACTCTTCTGTAAAAATGTTATTTCAACCTCGGGTTAGTACAGTCTTAGACACAACTTGTAAATGTATCATATATATTGTGTGTTTTAGGAATTGCACGTATAGAAATCTATATTCCACTTTCTTGTCTTTGTAAGAAAAGCATTTGTGCATACAGGGTCCACTGAGGCCTGGTGCTGCAGACTGAATCACTACATGCTCTACATCCGTGTATGTGTGGTTCTCACGGTGGGAAGTCATAGCTATAACAACTGAGCAAAATTTTGCGTGTTGTTGCTGCTGTCTAAGGGAAAAAAGGCAAGGTAAGATTGCAAACATGGGATCGCTGAACAATGGAGACACATTACCTGGTCAGAGGTCTTCAGATTTCTATTGTATTATAATTAACCACATCTTCTTAGAATTACTTCATGGGGATAGGCACATATGCCTCTCACCTAACCACTTCCCACAATGCCCTTTTTAATTTTGTGGTTCCATTTTTTTTTTTTATTTTTTTTTTCTGCTTTTTCTTTAAAAATCCATAACTTTTTTCATTTTTCTGTGTACTGAGCAGTGAACTTAAAGGAAACCTACCACAACAGATCTGAAATAATATATTACATTGTTAAATCAAAAGACGTACAAACATAACTCATATTTGTATATAAAACGCCACAGTGAAATAAAAATCCATTATAAATATGTTGGTCATAAATGCCCAAATATCACACTTGAATAGCAGAAAGTGAAGCAATAAGCAAATTATTATATATGGTCCTGTTAACCACAGAAAAAGAAATAACCACCCATAATAGCTATCTTCAAAAGCAATAGACCTATATATAGTTTTGCAAACTAACTTGGACAGTCTAGGGCAGTGATGGCTAACCTATGACACGCGTGTCAGTGCTGACACGCGTAGCCATTTTCACTGACACGCGGCTGCCTGAGAGTTAAGTTTCATCCTACATGACCAGGTGCAGTAGCCGGGAGGCTGAGAGATTGCACTGAGCTTCCAGCACTCCCCCCTCCTCCTCCTCCCCGGACCGATCTCTCCCCATGTGTGTGCTGTGCCTAGTGTCTCCAGTCAGAACAGGTATCAGCATGGGGCACAGCAGGAGAGGTGACCTGCCCTTACACCCGGGAGAGTCCTCTGCAGATCCTGATAGTTGTGGTGGGGGGAGGATGGCAACACAGTCAGAGGTCACATCGCTGCTGCCTTGTGTGATGTCCCAGCAGCTGCCACCTCTACACTGACCATCTCCACTGCAGGGGCAAGGGAGGACAACCACTCTCATCATATAGTAAGTAAGGTCAGTGCACTGTATGATAGAAGACAGTCATCAGGGCTTGTGTGTCAGTTTTGTGACGTACAAGCCCTGAAATAATTGCAACGCCTTGCAAATCGCCAGACATTGCGATTATTTTGCTCCTCACACCTTCTCCATGCCAAGAGGGCATAAGGGAGATGCAGACAGTGGCACCTGCTCCCTCGCTATAACCTGTGAACTTTCATGACAGAAAGTTGAAAAATAGAAAGAGACACAGGCGGCGCCCCTAGTGTAATGGGTAACTCGAAAGTATAGTAAGGTAGAAAGGGTATCAGCTCACCTGAAGACACCTTGTGTCTTATGCGTTTGGAGCAGATACTTGTTGGTCCGTCTGAGTTCCACTGGTTGTTGGTAGGGTATGCTTCGTCTTCCCGGGGTCTGGTACAGATATACTGCCGGATAGGGGGTCACAGGGATATATGGATTTGGAAAGTCCGGGTTTGTGTATGACGCGCTGCCCCAATTAAGCTAGGTCCGACACAGATAATGAAGTTCAAATATTTATTTGAATGATAAAAGGACTACGTGTTTCGGGGGTCGCCAAAACCGGACATACAGCCCTCACTACAGGACCAACTGTCTTGTTTCTATTCTATTCTGGGCTACACACCGTATCCCGGCGCTCCAGTATTTGTTACGGACCTGAGGAAGGGGGTAGACCACCCCCGAAACGCGTAGTCCTTTTATCATTCAAATAAATATTTGAATATTTGAACATTATCTGTGTCGGACCTAGCTTAATTGGGGCAGCGCGTCATACACAAACCCGGACTTTCCAAATCCATATATCCCTATGACAGAAAGTTCACAGGTTACTAAGCATTTACACAACTGTCTGATTGTAACCGATCTATTACAATGTGTGATTTGCACATAGTAATAGATGATTGGGAAAATCCCCATATACTGCCAGACTGCAGAATGCCAGTATATGGTAGAATCAATCAGACAACCTACAGTTAAAGTACCCTAGAAATTAAATAGTATATATATTTATTATTTAAACTATAAATATCACAAAATTATGTTTTTTTTTTTTTTTGTCAAGGTGACACACCACCCGAGTTATGCTCGTTTTTTTGGCGAATTTTGACACACCATGCTCAAAAGGTTGCCCATCACTGGTCTAGGGGGTATTTAATGTGGATAAATGTAAGGTTATAAACGTCGGGACTAATAATCCACTTGTAGCATATTTCATTGGGGGAGTAAATCTGGGAGAGTCCCTTGTTGAGAAGGACCCGGGGTACTAGTAGATCATAAATTAAATTCCTGCATGCAATGTCAATCAGCTGCCTCTAAGGTCACTAGGATCTGATCAAACTGGAGATGGACCCTTTGGATAGGGATGTAATATTTCCACTGTACAAGGCATTGGTTTGGCCTCACCTGGAATATGCTGTCCAGTTCTGGGCACCTGTCCATAAAAAGGATTCCCTGGAGCTGGAGAGGGTACAACGAAGAGCCACAGATATAAGGAGTCTGGATAACCTCAATTATGAGGAAAGAAGAGTTTCAGCAAAAAACAAAGCCTTGGTCTTGATCAAGACTAGGACTGACGAAGACATAAGGCTTAGTTCTTTGCAGAAACGCATCGATCTGAATCTTTCCCTGTACCGTGTTCATGTAGCTGAGGTGGTGTTTTTAATGATTGAAGTATAAAGTATAGACGTGTTTAGAATTCAAGTGCCAGAACTTTTCTCCGAGTCACTCCCTGGAGCCTCAGATCTCTTTCTTATGGTGGAAAGTTGTTCAAGGTTAAAGGAAACCTACCACTTAAAAGTGGTAGGTTTAGACACATATACATGGCACCAACTCAGGGTGAGCTGGTGCCAGAGCATATTTTTGTTAGGGGAACAAAGCCCCTATCGCCGTTTTATAAGTTATATTAACTTATAACTCGGCGCACCTTACTTGGGCATGGCGCACCATGCGCGTGCCCGTGCGTGCGCCGGATTCTAAAGTGCTGGAGAGCCGGTGACACAGCATCTCTTAGCAATCTTGGGATCATAATGTTTCTGCTTGGAGAGTCCCCACCTACATTCTGGAATTTAAGTAAAATTGTAAAGTAAGGGGGTAAATATGAGACTTATTCTGTGAACATCATTAGGGGATTTAAATTTGAGAACTTTATTTCATGGGTAAACCCCGTTAAAGAGCATCTCTAAGATAAGGTAGGACAAACTAATTAGAGCATATTGTAGCTTCATCTAATTTAATTATTCCTGCAAAGTATATGCCAAAACAAATAGTTGAATCTGTATAATCTAAATGAGGTCTAACGGACTAATAGATGGAAGAGTATAAGGCTGCTAAAGTCTGACAACAAAACAAATGAAGTGAAAATTAGAATTTATTGGCACTTTAACATTAACACCCTCCCTTCTGCTGGAGTTTTGCTTTTTGTCCTAGGGAAAGCCAGTAAATCATCAAAAGTTTCCTTATAGCTTTTGTATCTGGGTAAAAGAAATCCATTGTTCTCATTAGAATGAAGAGTTCATAAAAAGATCAGGCTATTTTCTCAGTGGATCAAGGTTGCTTCCTAACCTTTCTAAAAATAACCATACGATATATGACTTGTTTCTGTAGCGTGCAATATGATGTAACGGGTGTGTGTAGAACATGGAACATACATGTATCTCCATGTCGTCATCTGTAAAGACTTCCAGCTCTGTAATATAACCTTACTAATAATAATATTGCTTTCTTTATTAATATCATACAAATCACTTTATAATATATTGGCCAGTCTGGACTAAAGTTGTCTTGATATATGCCCATTGTCAGGATTTAATGAAGATGTGCTAAAAGAATGAGATTTAAAACAAAAATGATGAATTGGTGCCATTTCCTGTAGACGTAATTGTTTCCTTTGAAATTGATGTGTAGCGGAGAGCTCTATAGCCCAAAGGCAGACTGACTGTGCCGGATGGTGAAGGGGGTTTGTTTCAGTGTGTCATTCCTTTATTGCGATGTCCTTCTTCACTAAGTTTATTACCCTTTTCACTGTAGAGTTAGTGGACACTTGACTGTACCTTGATGAATGACCAGACATGTTCTTGTTGGAAGATTTCTGTAAGAATATATTATCTACTCCTCCATTATAACTTGGAGACTGCCCCTATTAATGAGAAGAAGAGAAAAAAAACAAAGCAGCATGTTTTCCTAAAAACTTGACAAGACATATGCCTAGTACATGGTTGTACAGAGACTCATTATGGATTTATGTAGTCGCGCCCTATAATGTTCTAGCTTGTAGGCAGTGTTTTCTTATTTCCACATAACCTGCAGGTCTGAAATCAATGGTTATTATTTAATGTTTTATTCGTCATGGAATAACTTGTCTATATGGGATTGGATATTGTGATTGCCAAATTTTCAGCATTTTGTTACTCAAAAGTATAATCTGTTTTCATCTAATGAGCTACTACCAATTTATAGGAAGTTTTTCTTTCTATCTCCGTCTGTTCAGTCAGCTCTGAAGCATGGGTCTTCGAAGACCTTTAGTTCTTCTATATAATTTTTGCATATGTATGAAGCCTAAAACCATGAGAAACTACACATATGACCCGCAAATGGGTCATATGGGAAGTTGTGATGTATGGATGTCACAAACGCAATGCCATTTTAAACCCTTATAATTACCAGTGATGCATATATATGTATTGTAAGGAATTCTGGATAAATCTACTTTGTGGCAAAATCTATTTGATATATATAATTGATATACTAAGACGGTATAGGACCATTGGCAGAACAAGTAGTGAACTTATTGGAACCTCAGCTGGCAAATATCTCAAGTAATAGTGGAGTATGAAGCTGTATTAAATAATAGATGAAGTCCTAAAATTAGGAATGAATATACAATAGGTATAACATGCTATTTAGAACAGATGCCTCATTTACCCCCTGCTGTGACCCCCAAAGACTGTGACAGCTGAAAGACAAATTTGTCCTGTTTCATAAAGGGTAAGGGTCAGTAGTAATATAGTAGTTTAAAGTGCATGGGCTCTCCTTAAAGCAGGCACAAAGTGATGTAAAGAGGAAGGACACAGAACATGTAAAATATATAAATATATGTGTATATATATATATATTTCCTTAAATTCTGATATAAAAATATGAGAACAATGATCTACAACACCCTTTATTTTGTGTTTTATGGAAAATAGTGGCTATGTGTGGGTGTAGAAAATGCTGCCTGCACAAATCATTATCCTCATAATATCACATCCTACATGATAAAAACTATCGGCACTTCACTTTACTGTGGAGCAAGTTTTTCAGCCACTTTTACTGCTGTAAATATCTAGACTGTATGCAGACTTGTTTTCTATTGGTGTTCCATAAAAACAATTCTAGGAACATTTTTGAAGACTTGATGCCCAGAATGAACTCCTAACCTGCCATTTACCATACCTGACATAATAAAGCATTCCATTCATTTACAGCAACATTGTGTTGTTAGAACAGGACTGGATTAAACCAGTTTATGATATACATAATATAATAACAGTTTGGTTTGGAAAATCCCTTTAAATAGTTATACAGCTTTTTCTTTGTGGACTGGAAATTGATGTCCTTATGCATTCCATGTAGAGACTGTCATAGATGTGCATACATAGACTGACATCTGGACTGCAGTGACTCTGTATTGGGGCCAGTGCACATTTCCGTTATTTCATTAGTGTTTTACATTTGTTAATGTGAGCCAAAACCATGTGCTGCATCGGTTATGTGTGTGTCGACAACTCCTAATGCAAACAAACTGGTTAGGCCTAAAAGGGGTTTTGTTAAAATTAATATTTATACAAACAGCTGGACCACCCCCCTACAATCCAAAGAACTCTACATCAGCAGGACCTAGGTTTTGGAGGAACCACAGAAATCAATAGAGAGTAGGATGGATATAGATACAGAATAGATACAGGGTGGCTCATCAGTAGCCAAGGGCAATCTAATATTTCCTGGCTACCAATACCCATTACTTTTAAATACTGGCACTTAGAACAACAGTTCTGTGGTTATTCGAAAAAGAGGAAAATCTCTCAGGATTGTGTTGCATGCAATATCCTGTCAAAGATTCTTACAAAGCCCCCGTTCCCTACTGTAACTGTCAATATATCCAATTTGAGAATCACAGAGGATCAGAGTTATGGCACTCCATCTCCGGTTCTCATAAATCATTTCATAAATTGCATCCCTAATACAAGGGCACATAAATTATGCCCATCTGAAAGCATCCTTAGTTATCTCATTAGTTTGATTTAGAGGCATATAGTTATTGATCAGAATTAAATTTGTATAAGGGGCATAAAATTGTATACCTGTATTAACCCCATTAAAATCTTCTGCAGAAATTGCAGATACAGATTTATTATTCCATATGGTACATGCTCCAGTGAATATAGATATGAGGAGGATAAATCTTCACAATATCACAGGTGTCTGTTTTAGAAAATATATTGTTTTATAGGAGGTTAGTATAATTCCATGTTGTAATGGAACATTATGTTGTAGTTTTATCTATACATAACAAATATGTAAAGGTTTCTATATCTGGAAACCTCATGGCAACGAAAGGGTTATAGAGGTTACGTTATTCATAGAGATGAGTGGACACAGCTTTGTGCAAATTGTAGCCATGGCTATTTGCTAGCAGCATCTATTTGCCAGATTGGCTGTTTGGCCAACAATCCGGGAAATATGTCCGGTAGGGCGGCCGAACTCATCTCTAATCATTAACTATATTTATCCCCTATAAATATACGATCATGGGGGGGGTCTCATCTGTTGGACCCCCTGCAATCTGCAGAATGGCAAGTACATCTTATCTGTTGTGGGCTTTTAGTTTGGCCTGTTTACTGACTAGAGCTTTGTCCTGTGCGCTATTGACTCCTATGGGACTTCCAAATCGGTAGACCCTGTGCTATTCATTCAATCTGTTCTGCTTTAAAATCTAGATTTATTAAGGTCTTCCTTCTAGAAGACCATATCAAATATTTGATACAAAAAAAGTTTATAATTCAGTAAGAGTGAGAGTTAAGAGTTCTAAATTGTCTACATCTTTACAGTGTAAAGGCTTCTCAGGAATAACCGTGATCCATGCCTTTTCACAACACACTAGTGCTATTTTTACTGCAAGTCACTTGTGGGATTATTTGACTCACATCCTTTCTACATATCCGCTTACTGTTATGTATCCGTACAGCTTTTTCTATTCAAAAATTATGAGAATTTTTAC